>NC_048298.1:162409622-162429181 GCF_013100865.1 Trachemys scripta elegans | reverse complement strand
GTAAAACAACTCCCACCTGTTCATGCTCTCTGTATGTGTGTATATATATCTCCTCAATATTTATTCCACTCTATATGCATCCGAAGAAGTGGGCTGTAGTCCACGAAAGCTTATGCTCTAATAAATTTGTTAGTCTCTAAGGTGCCACAAGTACTCCTGTTAGTTTTGTGAGATCTTTTTGAAGTTACAAAGAATACAAAGAATCGGTGTCAGAACTGGAATTAGAATTCTGGATTTTGTGGCTCGTATTCCTTGTGTCCACCAAAACCACCAGTGCTGATACACTAAACTGTCTTAGTAGAAAAGCCAACAATTTGATATGCACAGAATGTAAACACTCTCAGTGCACGGTGAATAGTGAAAAAATCACTCACACTTAAACCCTGTGTCGTATAGCCTTCAAAACTTGAGTTACAAAGAAAACAGTCTTACAAGATTCTATCCATTAAATTTATTTAGTTTTGATGTATGGTCTCAGTCCATCTGTACTCAGAGGAGGAGGAAAAATACCTTCCCATAGTAAAGAACCCACTCAATCTCAACTAATGGAACTATTCTGGAGAGAAAACTGCCTAAACCATCCAGACTTTTTCCATGCTACCACAGACCTGAGTTGTGCCCCATTTAGGGCCTGGTGAAAGACCTTTATCTTCACACAAGCTTTTCAATAATAAAAGAAGTGCAGAAAGGTAGCATTTTCCTGGATAATGAAATACAACACTTAAAACACGGGGAGGGCAAAGAGGTAAAACATAGATACTCTTCAGTTAAACACACGGAAATGAGACACATCTAAGTGTACTGGAGAGAAAAATGGCCACATCTATGTAAAATACTTCCTGTACATTTTCATCTTTGGAGTGCAAGGGCAATACTCAACTAGGATATGAATAAATCACTGAATCTTGTTTTACTGTATAAAGAGAACAGACTCTTAAGGAAAGACAAACCTATTAACATTTCTGAATCTTCATGGTATCTACCATTGTAGTATATCAATAAAACTATAAATGCAACTATAATATAAATATTATAAACCACAGCCCTAGACTCATAGTTCCCTTTGGGAAATGCTCATGTTCTTCTGTCTGACAGTGCAGATCTCAGGTTAACTGCTAGGAACTGAACCCAATTTCATCCTCAGTATTCTTTCAGTTGAGCTTGCCTCCACAGAGATTTTCAGAGTTTAATGGTATACAGGAGCATTATGGGCACAGCACCAAAGTCTCAATATTTTCCTATGTAGAAAAATGTTTCTAAGAGCTCTCAATCACTCTGTCTGGTTGAGTGATTGAGCTCAGATTGGGAAACTTAACAGCATGCATTTCCCCCAAATAAAAGAATTTTCCAATTCCTTTCAAGTGCCTGACCTCTCTACTTCTTAGAATCTGAGAGTTGGAACGTAATTATGCCCTGCTCTGACTCATCTTTCTCTGGTGGAAACTTTCCAGATTAACAGCCTGTTTTTTTTCAGTGTAACATGAATCATTCACAATATTTTAAGATGTTCAGAGAAGATGAAGCTCTGCAAACATACTGTCATTGTCAGCTAGCTCAACCCGGTGACCTTCTCCCTTTTATTCATTAATAATATATTCTGCAAGAAAAATTAATTGAATGTCTCTTGCAAGAAGTGCCATAAGGATTTAGCAGGTACTAAGATGATAGTCACAAGACATTGTACATGCAATTTAGTTGGAACCAAAACATATATACATAAAGACAGATGTTCTAATTGTATGTTTGTCTATTTTGTATATATTTCACTCATGGCCTAATCTTGTTCCTGTTGAAGTCAATGGGAAATTTGTAACTTCAGTTGGAATAGGACTGGGTACATGAATTTAAAATTCTTTGTTACATTACCCAATAAAATATATGACTTCACCCAAAGCCTATGCATTTAAGGACTTGTATCCAACAAAAAAGCATCTTCTAGATAACATAAGACTTACATGCTGACACAGTATAAGGCTGACTTATCCAAGGAAATACCTAACTTAACCTCACAACACTTTTGTAATGAAGACAGGCAAAAATTATCAGTCATCATCATTTTACAGATGAGATAAACTAAAGCAGAGAGAGAAAAGTGACTCAGGAATTCGTCTCTGAAGGTACGCCTACGCTGCAAAAAAGACCCACAGGAGCGAGTCTGAGAGCCTAGGGCAACTGACTCAGGCTAGTGGGGGTTGTGCTATGGGGCTAAAAATAGCAGTGTAGATATTCCCGCTTAGGCTGGCACACCAGTAAAAGCTACAAGTGGTGGCTATCTACAGTCTGGAAGGGCTCTGTAACTGGGAAAACTATATCAAATATATCGAGCAGTTCTTTAAATATTTTTTCATTGTGTTCATTTTACATACATTGACTCTCAGGTATCATTTCTGCAACCCCAATCCAGACACTTTCCCAAATACATAAAAGAATAATACTGTTTTAAAAGACTTCAGTCCACTGCAGTGTCATCAATCTATGTTCCTGTGCAGGTGACTTATATTGAAGTGACCTTACACTTCCTATCCTTTTAACTAGTGGAGATTTTACAGACAGATTCTAATCTCAAATAAAAGGTATACAGAATTGTGTATCTCAGTGTCAGCTACTGTGCCTGAATGCTAATCTGCAGTAGCCTAATTGTTTATGAGTACCTTTGCAGAAGGCAGAGTGACCCACTGCTCAGGACACAGTACTAAGAGTTGGGAGAGCTATGTTCCATTCCTAGCTCTCCTGAGTAATTATAGGGCTGTTGGCCTGACATCAATCCCAGGCCAGATAATGGAGTGGCCATAGGTGCCGACTCCGTGGGTGCTCCGGGGCTGGAGAACCCACAGGGAAAAATTAGTGGGTGCTCTGCACCCACCAGCAGCTAAGCTCCCCTCCCCCTTCACCCCACCTCCTCCTCCTCCCCCTCCCCTGAGCGTGCCATGTCTCCACTCCTCCACCTACCTCCCAGCGTTTCACGTCCAGCCGCTGCCAAACAGCTGTTCGGCAGAGTTAGCACACTCCCGGAGCGGAGGGGAGGAGTGAGAACGTGGCGCTCTCAGGGGAGGAGGCGAGGAGGAGGTGGGGCCAGGGCGGGGATTTGGGGAAGGAGTTGGAATATTGACAGGGAGGGGGCGGATTTGGGATGGGGACTTTGGGGAAAGGGTTGGAATGGGGGCGGGGACAAGGTGGGGCAGGGTCTCAAGGAAGGGGTGGAGTGGGGGCAGAGCAGGGGGCAGAGGGGGCTCGAGCACCCACGGGAAAGAGGGGAAGCCGGTGCTTATAGGAGTGGCTGATATAGGACTCAATTAATAAAGAACTAAAGGAGGCTAACATAATTAATGCAAATAAACTTGGGTTTATGGAAAATAGATCCTGTCAACCTAACTTAATATCTTTTTTTGATGAGATTACAAGTTCGATTGATGAAGGTAATGTTGATGTAACATACTCAGACTTCTGTAAGTCGTTTGACTGGGCACAACATTTTGATTAAAAAACTAGAATAATTTAAAATTAACAGACATATTAAATGGATTAAAAACTGGTCAACTGATAGGTCTCAAAATGTAACTGTAAACAGGTAATCATCATTGAGTGGGTCTGCTTCCAGTGGGGTCTCGCAGTGATTGGTTCTTGGCCCTGTGCTATTTAACATCTTTATCAATGACCCTGGAAGAAAAAATAGAATCACCACCGCTAAAGTTTGCAGATAACTTAAAAATTGTGGGAGTGGTAAATAATGAAGAGGCCAGGTCACTGATGCAAAGCAATCTTGATTGCTTGGTAAACTGGGCACAAGCAAACAATATGTGTTTTAATATGGTTAAATGTATACATCTGGGAACAAAGAATGTAGGCCATACTTACAGGATGGGAAGTTCTATTCTGGGAAGCAGTGACTATGAAAAAAAAAATTGGGAGTCATGGTGGATAATTAGCTAAAAATAGCTCCCGGTGTGATGTTGTGACCAAAAGGGCTAATGCAATGCTGGGATGCATAAACAAGAATTTCAAGTAAGCGTAAAGAGGTTATTTTACCTCTATATTTGGCACAGGAGCAATACTGGTGCCTACAATTCAAGAAGGATGGTTATAAGTTGAAGATGGTTCAGAGAAGAGTCACAAGAATGATTAATTGATTAGAAAACAAGCCTTATGTTGATAGACTCAAGGAGCTCAATCTATTTATCTTAACAAAGAGAAGGCTAAAGGGTGACTTGATAACAGTCTATAGGTACTATAAGGGAACAAATATTTAATAATGGGCTCTTCAATCTAGCAGAGAAAGTTATAACACAATCCAATGGCTGGAATTTGAAGCTAGACAATTCAGATCGGAAATAAGATGTAAATTTTTAACGGTGAGAGTAATCAACTATTGGAACAATTTAACAAGGATCATGGTGGATTCTGCATAACTTACAATGTTTAGATTGTATATGTTTGTATATGTTATATATAAGATTGGATATGTTTTTAAAAATCTGCTCTAGGAATTATTTTAGGGAAGTTCTATAGCCTGTCTATACAGGAGGTCAAACTAGATAAATGGTCCAGAATCAATTAATCTTGCTCAGGTAAAATTGCATGAGTGGTAGTCCAGCTGTGGGGAAAGGACTGAAAACTCCTAATGTAGACACACCCTTATTGCCTAGTTTTTCCATCTGTAAAATGAGGATAATAATACTTACCCACTTTAGTAAAATGAATTCATTTCTATGGGAGAAAAAACATTCTGCTAAGTGCTAAGAATGATTATGTACAAAGCATATATGGCTGAGGTTAGTCTTTGGTCTTAGATGTACCTGTGGAGGACTGTTTCTCACCTAGTTCCATTAATATCTGTTGTACATCCCATACCCCATCACAAATTTGATACAGTTTCATGGCAGTACATACCATGTGGATGAAAACAAGCTGTGCAACACTTTCACATCAAAACCCCCTAAATTGGAAGAATTTCATCTAGACTGGATTTTGGTTGGATTTTGCAAACTTTTCAGTGAACCTGGTCTGAGTTGTGAACAAAGCATGGTGAGATGATGATTTAATTTGGAAACAAACAGTGGGATTTTCAAAGAGCACCAAAGAGAGTTAGGAGCATGAATCCCATGGAGTTTCTATTGAGTTGTGCTCTTCATACCTTTAGGCACTTCGAAAAATCCCATCCCATATGAAACTCAGTGCATGGTGTCAACCTGAAATCAGATGAAACTATAGTCTTGGCTGAATTTCAGTTAGCATTTTGGAGCGAAACTGAAGGCATGAAAATCAACATGAAATGAAATCAGAAAAGAAAATTCAACAAAACTTAATGTGCAATAAAACTACTGCATTCTGCACAGCTTGACAAGTTTTGGCACTATCTTTCCAAGGCCAACTAAGAATTAGACCATTTAAAAAACATGTAGAATTTAAAATCAATGAGCATGTTTGCGCAAACAATAAGTGGAAACATTCCAAAACCATGGGCTCTGTTTGTATAGTCTTCATAGAGATTTTTTTGTATTCTGCACACTTTCAAAGAAAGAAAATAAGGTTTTATCATTCTGGAAGGGAAGATAGATTTAACGCTTTCACTCAAAAGTCCTGTATTCATGAATCTTCTGAAAGACAGACTCAACAGAGGGAACTCTGAAATAGGTGTGAGAAAAATTAACGTTTGCAAAAATAATGAAAACATTGCAAATTGTATTTGCATACTGGCAGTACTTGGCAAACTGAATATCATTTGGGATCTATCTAATCTATGTCAGATGATAGAGCAAAATGTGGCCTCAGTGACACAGTTTGCGAAACAACATTGATTTTGTTTTTTCCTGTTATGCGGTAAATGTAATACTCACTTTTTCCATACCTACTTGTCCTACAGTGTCCCTTTTAATAGGAATAGGTTATCTTCGTGTCTCTGTTTGCATTTTCTTGGAGTCTGTCTGTCTGGATGTGGAAATAGAGACAGGCACTACTAAATTTATCTGTCAATCTTCCCCACCAGACCAGCTAGGAACCCTTTTTTCTTTGTCTTTTAATTAAACTTTAGAATACAGCAAAATCTTTGCAAAGACTATACATCTGTCACAATATTTTCTCATAAATATTCAGCCACCCATCCTTAAAGTCAGAGTGTACTGCTCTCTGAAGACTCAACATCCCTAGATAACCCTAGCCACCTTATGGAGGAAGGATTGAACTTCTACTTGCAGTGGTTCCTGTCCTCCCTCCATTGTATAGGAAAGAAGAATCCCAGGACTGGCCTCCAACATTCAGTGGAAAAGCTAAGAGATGCAGATTACCACTGCCACCAATCTGGACTCTTCTTCTGGAGGCAGCCCAATTACCTTTATCACTCACACTTTCATGGTCTTGAGGGATTAACTAGTTCCCACTTTATTCTTCTGGACTCTTCAAAAGAGTGGGCAGCCCGTCCATTTTTCTGTAACAGCACAATAGGAAAGACTTCCATTGCCACTCCTGCTGCACCTTTAGCACTGTGGGTGAGAGCTGTCCCAGAGTGTCCTTGCCTGTTGGGAAACTCTGCCCACATTTGATACAGTATTTGATTACCACCATATGACTTCAAGTTGAGTAAGGCAGTTTCCCTATGTCTAGGAGAGATAATTATTAATATTTTTGTAAGCCTGCATGCTTTTACCTGCCCCTATAACTCTCTCAATACGAATTCTTGAAGGATCTATCTCCTTTGCAAACTCATGGACAGCAAGAGATGGGTCTTCATATGTGTCTGGATCAATATACGTTTTTATTCCTGGGAAGCGCACTGGAAAGAAAGGAAGATTTTACTTATGTTTTAGTCAAAAATCCTTCAACAAACATTCCCATGCTATAACCAATATTAACTTTAAAAAAATGAAGTGAACAGGTGGTTCAGTGCATTAGTGATGGGATATTAAGTCTTTTATATTTAAGTTGACAGACACAATCTGGACTAGGTCGAAAGTGACCCAAAATTATTAGCAACTGATTGCTAATTAAATTGTAGTCTATGTAAAACGAATGGGTGGCCAAACATCTACAACAGTTGGCATGCTTGTTGGCAGCTTTAGAGCTGCCAGGGATTGAATGACTATGGAAGTAGCAATACCCTTCCCCCCTCCCAGAGGTGGTCTTTCTACATGGGCTTGAGCAACACTGGAGAAGTAGGGCAGCATGCGTGGAAGCTTATATTTGGATTAATAGAGGACTTCAGTCTCCAATTCTGCTCATCCAGCACCTTGCACCATCATGAATATTCATTCATTCAAAAATAAAGACCTCAACCCCCGAACTCCCATCCTGCTTTCCAAAGGATGGTTTATAATTTGGGGCCTGATTCTGCTACCCTTACATAAAGTACTACATGACCAGGCAAGCAGTATAGTAAATATTCAATGGGATTATGAGTAAGGTACTATTCTACATGAGTAGAGTAGTGTGGAAGAATCAGGCACTTTAGTAAATAAGATGATCAAATTAAGCAAGGTTATAATTAAATGTGCATATATGAACTCTCAATTGAATAGTCAGCCCCTATTCTTCAGATTTGGAGATGATTCAATTAATTTAAAGATAATTTGGTGCATTGGGAAAAAGTAGCTCTTCAACAGAAAAATATTGAATTTCCATTTTAGCATTTCATGTAATACCACTATTATGAGTCTGTTAAAACACTTGGAAGGTAGTGTATTACCATTAAGGAAGACACTACCAATACGAAAGCACTGGAAATGGTAAATACACAGATAAAATACTGTTAATGTTTATTTTTGGCACACCCAATCTGTCATATTTCCCAGAAGAAGAAGGAAACTGCCGCAAAGAGAATGGTTACTTGCCCTATAGGAACTATGGTTTTTCGAGATCTATTGCCCATAGAGATTCCACATTTGTTGCACATGTGCCCCAGGCGTGCAAGTTCAGATTCTTCTGGGCTAGCAGTGTCCATTGGGGCAGTGCTTGCACCTCGGTGCCCTCGTTCCCCTGCACCTCAGGACATAAACTGTAGAGTAGGCCCAACTGCCCCATAGTTCCTTCATCAATATAGAATCCCATAGGAGTAGAACTGAGCAGTAATGGGAAAGGAGGGCAGGTCGTGAAATCTGTGTTGATAACACACCTCAAACAACCACAGCTACTGTAGGGTAGAATAACTGTTCTTTTTTGAGTGATTGTCCACACAGATTTCACTCTTAGTGACTAACAAGCGGTAGTCTATTTGCATGGAGGTGGGTATGAGGAGTCCTACTTGAACAGTGACTGCAGGACTGCACTGCTAATCAAAAGTGTCTGATCTCACATATGTAAGCTGCATGCACTACAGTAGCAGAATCTATTGATAATCACTTCATAAAGAATAATATAATACAGAGCAGTTGTGAATTCACAGGCAAGCCTGGAAAACTGATAAAAACTATTAACATTGAAATCCAAAAGGTGATGGACTTTTTCCCCTGCAGACTTGCTCAGTAGAATAAATGCAAGGTTTTCAAATAACTTTTGCAAAGAGGATGCACAGATAAAAACAGAGGCCTTGATCCTACAATCAGTGTGAGTCTGCATAAACGAAGGGGTTTTTCCACATGGATTAAATTACAGAATCAGGGTCAAAATGTATAGAGAAAACAATATATAACTTTCATTGAAAATGCAACATAGGCATTAAATAACACAATGTTGTATTACTTACAATGTCCATTTTGCAAATGAGCCCTCCTTTTTTCTTCAGACTTCATTTTGGCCTTTATGTACCACTGGCATCTTTTTAAAGAGCAAAGAGTTTTAGTTAAAATGGTTGTCATACACAGAATAAATGCACATTACGTTTTCTATTGAGGTTCATGACATCATAAGCTACTTTGATTACAAGATCTACCTATTATAAATTTACAGAGATTTATAAATAACAAATTTTTGAAAGATTATGTATTATGAGCAGCTACAAAAAAGCCACATATAAAATATAAAAATAGAATGTGGTTGGGGTGATTAACAGTGAAATGAACTATAATGAAATTCAAATTATACAATAAATCCAAACTTTTCAAATTTAGCTCAAACCAGGTATCGAATTTCCGGGTTTGCACTTATCTGTAGTTTTGTCTATAAACAACAACAGAAAATCCTTGCAATCTGATGATAAATTATTGAATTTAGCCTCTCTCATGCTATGCCTGTGTGTTTTTATATGTTGATTTGTGCATTTTAAACCTGATCCTATTATCTTTAATGTCCTGTGGGTTAAAGCAGCTCACTTTTTCTCTATAAAGGTAATAGATTCTATGACACTAATGGGCTTCATGAAGGATAAAACCCTTTTTCCATGTCAGAACCACACATTTTCTCTAATTAGCCTCAGCTCCAATCTCTGCATTCATTATTTTGTCACCTCTGTGAAGATGTTAGTGATCATAGGGAATAAATAACATACAACCAGCTGTGTGAGTGTAACTATTAACTATATGTCTGAATGTATTTATATAAAACTAAAAACTTCATTTTGTTTTGTGAGCACCATTTGGTTGTGAGGCTGTACTCTGCCTGTTGTCTTTTTGCCTCCATCTTGGACTGGAATTCCAAGGGTGTAGACAGAAGACAAGCAATGAAGAGTGATCAAGGATTGTTAAACATGAATGACTTTGTCCTGGCAACATAATAGGTATGGTGCAAGAAAAGAATTTTCATCTCATCTGGATCTTAGGTGGATTGTAACCAAGCAAAGGATCACCTAATGAGGACCTTGATAACCTAAGGGAGGCTTTGAGGCTGGCCTGGAGGATTACCTGATAGAGAGGACTGGAAAGTAAAAAAGGACAAGTTCTTCTCTTGGTAGCTTTCTCTCACCAACCAGAACAAGGCGGGAAGACTGGACAGGAGGAGCAGGAGGGCGTTGAGACCCTAAAAGGACTGACCAAAACCCAAAGGCCACCTTGGAGCAATGAGGACACTGAAGGGAGGGTATTTGTGCAAAGATGTTTATTATTTTTGCATGGATCTGTACGTCTTGTATGCTTTCTGTGACAAAAGGTGTGGGTGTTTAGAAATCCCTCTGCAGCGTCTCTTCCTTACACTGTCACATAGTTCCAAAGAGGGAAACAGTAAATCAATGGGTCCACAGTTTAGGTGGAACTTTGAGAGCATGCAACAGCTTCTGTGGACGCTTGAGAGAGCTGGCACTAGTTTCAGGGCCTAGGTAATTGGACTACAGTGTTCTCAATGTCAAGAGTGGGGGCAGACATGGCATCTGCACCTGGAGTTTATGCCTAGACAGCTGGAGCCTGAGAGACAGTGCCTCAATTCTGCCCAGCCCCAGCAAGTCAAGAGCACATGGGACCAAAGGTTTGCATCCAATATCAAGGGCACTCCCAGAAATTTGTTACATGGTACACTCAGCTGAACCACTTTCACTTTCGGGGTTGCAGCATCGTTCGAGTTTGGTTTGATGGTCCCTCCATTGTGACAGAGGATCTGTCGGGAAAATTGCAGTAAGTGGCACTCTGATCCCATACACTCGGTAGCAATCCACTCCATTTAGGGGCTCTTTTTTTCCCTTACCGGGTAGCCCTTTTTCCCTCCATGGGTGGTGCTGCCACTGCCAATGGTATGCACCATGTGTAACATGCAAACGGTGATGAGCGCCACTGTCCATTGCAGCAGCTTAGTGCATGTCCAGCAGGGAGAGCTCATCTGGGTTGTAATAGCGAGTCTCTCAGTTTTTGACATGTTTTCATTATCAGTAGTTTAGGACAAAACACTGAGGAATAATTTCCCTAATGATCAAAATAAATCATACCAGGCTTTAATGCTGCATTCCCTGGAATTTAGCCAACCATCCCCCATAATTTTTGTGGCTCTAAGTCATTGCATCTTTCATTTTAGTATCTGAAACTGATGGAAATGCTTCCTATTTGCTCTTAGTGGATAATCATTCACTGAAGTCACAAGCAGGTGCTTATCTCACCATGCCTCTTCAATATGAATAGACTCATCAGCAGCCTTGTGATTCGACAGTCCATCAAATTGCTAATTCTAAATAGTGAAGCAGAACACATCTGTAGGGTACCAATCCAATCTTTCACACTGAAATTTGCCTCAAATCCTATAGTAAATTGAGTATTTATCCAAAATTTTCTCACTCTGTCTTCAGAGAATAATTTCCAATGAATACTGTCTTATCACTGTGTTTAAGAGATACTTCAAAATGAATCCATATCTTATGTAATTGAAAAGTTCCATTCAGTAAGATGTTAGAAAGCTAAAAGAACCTCTGATGTTCTTAACATTAGCAAAGAGAAAGAATGAAAGTAGAAAGAATTCAAGAATCTCCACATCAATACTACTCTTATTCCATTACTGAGTTACTTTTAAGAGAGGCATTCACACTGTTTTTCAGGAATTCCACTTGATGATTCTACATAATCATTTCTTTCAAAATTTTCCTATCTTTGTAGGCTGAATCCATCCTTATTTCCACTGAAACAATATAATATTTTCCAGTATCTACAGCAGTAGCTACTAGTAAAGATCTCTGCTTACACTCTTAATACTTAATTTGTCACAATTAGTCTTTGAAGTTAACTTCTCCCATTTATCTTAATGGAATGTTAACACCCACTGGTTCTATTGTTTTTTAGTCTGTCATGTTACAGGCTTCACAAGAGAAAAGTGCATTAATTCACATAATGACGGATATATTCACATTCAGGAGGGCTAGAACTTCCTCTGCCAACCAAATGAAAGCTTAGATTCTAAACAAGAGTGCAAATACAGTGTTCAGTTCCATGCAATCCATAGATTCCCCCTCCCTCCCAAAAAACAGGTGCGGCACAGATGGAGGAACTCAGTAACAAGTCCTCTTTGGAGATACTTCCACTTCATTATGTTGTGTGGGGGAAAGGAGTCCACGGTTTGTGCATACACATTCCCTCCCCATGAAACAGGCTGTGGGACCGCCTACCCCTCAGGAAAACAAAAGAACCTCTCTGTGGAGTCTCCTCATGTCTCTAGAGAAACTTTGTCTCCCTGAAGCTTTTCCTGTTTCCTAGAGCACAAACCCAGAGAAGCTGCACGACCAGTGACTCTCACTGGCTGTAGGGATCCCAGGCACAAAAGAGAGTGGGAACACACTGTCTTTTTCTTGGAAACTGAATCGGGTACAGGGCAGGGGTGATGTCTGTCTATCTGGCCCTCCCCTTTCTTGGCTGTCATACTCATTTTCTTGTGAAACCTTGGAGTGAGAGAGAGGCCACCCTGGGGCCCAGGGGTGGTGGAGCTGTGGAAGTGGTTGAGTCCATTTTTCCACATGGGAGGGGGATACTGCTGCATGGATATTCTTTGTGGAGGATCTGAGACACATGATTCCCCACACTGGCAGGGAGCCAGGTTCTGATCTCAGTTACATCTGTGCAAAATGGTAGTAACTCCAGTGAGGTTATATGGATTTATTCCAGATTTACATTTGTGTAAGGAAGAGCAGAATCTGGTCAACAGAATAAAAGCAACTCCTCATCCAATTAACACAGTGTCCGTAATAGATCGTGATCATCATATCAAGTGAAGCAAGCTGAACAGTCAGTATTGTATTACAAGGAAGGAAATGGAAATGGAATAAGAGAATCATTGGGTAAGTCCTAATAGGTCATCTAGTGCATCCCCTCCTAATGCATCAATGTTTGCTAAAGTAGATTTAATAGGGCTTTGTTCAGTCTAATTTTAAAAATCCCAAGCAAATAGGACTCTCACCACTTCCTTTGGGGAGACTATTCTACAATCTAATTAGTATTACTCTTAGTATGTTAATTCTAATGGTTTTCGATTAATTTTTCCTTTACTTAAGTTGATCACATTTCTCTTAGTTGTCCTCCCTCTGCTTCTGGTACCACTTTTCCAATCTATACTTAGATTAGTAAAACCATGATTCTATCACTAGACTGGACTGTTTTCATAAACAAGATATATAAAAAAATCAAACATTGATCAGGCAATAGATTTCAATAAGCATATTTTCTCTTTGTGTATTTCAATTGCTACATCTATTGTTGGATATGTATTTTTTAAAAGTTTAATACAGAAAGTGGTCACAAAAATATGCTACTAAAATAGGTTAATAGAGTACACACTGTTGCTAACTGCAAGCACACCAAATAATGAGTCAAGCCCCGCCCCCAATCATGAGATTGGCTTAAAATCATGAGATTTAAAATAAAAAATATATTTGGGATTCTTTTTATTTGCCTTCTGGTTTCCGAACCTTTAGGGTGTACTTGGACCAAGTTTTCAAGCTTTTCTTGGCAAGGAGGGCTAGAAAAAATGAATGCAGCGATTCTCACCTAATCACATGACTCTAGGAGTGGGGCTTTAAACAAAACACCAAATATTAGAAGAGTCTCACTAAAATTGGGAGAGCTGTCAACACTCAATAAGGGTGACGTTTACGCCATGACATTTGGACTGCAAAAGGCCCTATTCGCCACATAAGCTATGGAGTAATGATTTAACTAATGTGAGCCCACTCATTGGGATGAATTTCACCCTACATGAACTAGTACAGTGTAATATGAATTACCTCCCAGTGATTAGGAAGAACAGAGTGAGGATAACCAGGAGAGTGAATCCACCAACAGCAGCAGTGGCAATTACAAGAATCTGCCCCTGCTCCGCAGCTATATCAGAAGCTGAAACAGAAACACAGAAAAGAGGGGTTAAAGTTTCAATGAGTGGGATACATGCAGAAAGGATCATAATATTCCAGCAGCCAAATGCCTGATTACTTTACGAGAACTGAAAGTTGCAATGACTTCTCTGATGGTTAATGAAGACAGTGGGTGGAATTTGCCTGTGGAGGGAAGGGGATGAGATCAACGGGCAGGTAGTTAGTTCCCTACACTGCTCCTGAAGGTGGGGAGGCGGTTTTGACAGAGAGAGATTAAAGAGGTGCCTGGGAACTGCGCAAACATTTTCTCCTCTGTTATTTGGTCCTGAAACTTCTGCTCCTGCCTGTCAACGCTTAAAAATTACAGTCAAAATAACTGGAATGTCCAGCTCCTGGAGCTATCAGCTCATAAAAATAGCCAATAATCATGAAATTTAAAATTGAGCCTGATTTTCAAACCTACACTGAATTGTCCTGTAATTATCCATATAGCATGCACGTACACTACCACATACAGATATCTAGAGAGACTCTCCATCTAGCAATGTGTACATGAAGTAGTGTGCATGCAAAGTGCACAGTTGCACACACAACTAGAGTGTGAAAATCAGGTCCCATATTTAAAAGAGCCCAATGCTGTACTATACTAGATAATTGTAATAATAATAGTAATAAGATAATAGTAAAAAATAATGCTTTGTGTTCTTTCCAAACACAAGAAAATAAAACTCATGAAGTGGAATTGGTTTATAAGGGTTTTGGCAAAGCAATTATATTCAAATATTTTAAAAATATATTTAAAATCCTAAATGGGTTGTGGCCTGGCTATATGAATAAACTGGCACTTCTTTTATATTCTGTCACAGTTGCTAAGATCACTGTGGTTTCTTGAGTATAAGCTTTACAGGATGATCAGAGGAAGGCCTATGGAATTCTCAGGGCTGGTCTACACTGGGGGAGGGTATCGATCTAAGATACGCAACTTCAACTACGTGAATAACGTAGCTGAAGTCAAAGTATCTTAGATCGACTTACCTGGGGTCCATGCGCGTTCGGGGATCGATATATCACGTCTTAACGAGACGCGATATATCGATCCCCGATAAATCGATCGCTACCCGCCAATACAGCGGGTAGTGAAGACATACCCTCAGACTCTTGCAATTTGCCAGGGTCCGAGTTCAGCAAACTTCTAGACACACTGACAGCACATTTATTTAGTCAGCTTAACACTAAGCCCAATTCTGCATTCATTCTGTGGGAAAATCTTCCAGTATTGTATGAATATGGACTATATAACTGAGCCCCACAGAAACCAGAGACAAGACTCTTATTCAGCGTCCTTTGCAGCACAGGCTCTTCAGGCTGCTAACATATTTGTACAGTTTTAACTATAAGGTGCTTTGGTGAAAGGTAACTGTAGCGGAACATGATCCCTAGCCTGCCTGTTTGCACCCCAGACACCAGCTCCGATTCTACTGGCTGTGTATTCACCATACCATTTGAGTTCCCTCCACCAATATCTTTATGCAACAGTACTTTATGCAACTTTATGTAACAGTCCTACGCAACAGTACTGTTTACAATATCACCTGTGCTTTTCATCCTCCCTTCAGGACCACAGAGGAGCAGTCTCCCTTCCCTGAGGCCTCTGTGAGACTGGACTCAGCTACCCCTATTCCTCTTCACCTGGCACTTCCTTCCTCTGCCTCTTTATCAATCTTGAGCTGATGGGCTAATTGGCTCATTAGCTCAGCCAGCCCATCAGTCTGATTCACTAATTACCTATAATAATCCCAATCAGTTTTCTTCAGGGGAACTAATAGGTGTCCGAGTGATCTGAGTGTAGGCTCATCTGTTAGCTCCCTGCACTCTATCCAAGCAACAAAAATGTTGTTCTCAAGATTTGTCTGTTCTATCACTTTCTCCAACAAACATTGGGTCTAAGCAAATCACCTGAAAATATTGACTCTGTGAGTCTGATCCTATTAATTAATTATTATTATTAATATTAAACATTTATATTGCAGTAGTGCCTAGAGGCCAGTTCAAGGCCTCAGTCTATTAGATGCTCTATGAATGAGAGAAGGATTTGGCTTTATTGTCTCTGTCTCTCTTGCTCTGTAATCCTGAGGATCTTTATCAGCACCTAATTTTATGTGAAAGTTATCACCCTCCAGTACATTTCCATCTGTTCTCTATTTGTTAGTTTTTATGAGATATGTAGTATTTTGAGAATTAAGAACAGGGGCCCTATTAGGGGCCTTCTGACACTGGCAGAAATATAGTACCGGGTGTTTTAGCTGACTTCAACAAATGCAGGAAAGAGATCAACCTCAGCTTCATCAAGAAAACAAAATCTGGTTTCATGCAATTGTGCACTTCTCAGAAAGCACAACATGCAGCTCTCCTGGGGCCTCCGTTGATTCAAATGTAGGTACATCATCTGAGATCCTCTGAGGAGAAGCCTCAATACAATGTAGCCTCTTACACAGTACTTTGTGACACCCAGAATACTGTACACAAACTGTCAAAAGCCTCATAAAAATGTTGTATCCAAGAGGGAACATTTGGACTTTAAATAATATTTCTGAGTGATTTAGCAACTAATAAATAGCATGAGCTATCTTTGCAACAGTAGTCAAAGCAAATAAAAACAATAGTAATTTATGTCCACTTTGCAATAAAAACAATGTATTAAATCTCTGGCATTAGGTTTCTGTCTCTATAATTTAATGGAAATATGTACAGACAATAAATTACAATACTGCATTCAGCATCTGTGGTCATAAACTCTTCACAGACAAGTTAGATACATACATTTTTGAATGAAAGATACACTGAAACCTTTTATCAACTACTCACTAAATAGTTAAGCTCCCAAACAGTAACTAGTGATATTGTGGGAATGACTTTAGACTTTGCATCATGTTATATTCAATAGTGTCATATTTACTTGGAAAAAATCAAGTTAACAAAAATGATGTGACACAAGTAACAGTGCAAATAATAATCATTATCCCAGGCCTTCAGATCAAATGTTGAATACCATCTCTCAACTGTTGGGCCCCTGCTAAACTGCTGCAGAGGTTGTTAAGCCTAGAGACATTTTAAAGCCATAACAAGAGAAGGAAATGTTAAATGAGTGCATATTGCCACCATTTGAAGTGGGGACTAGAAGATAAACTGCAGCCCTTTCAAGATGAGTTTAATAGAAAAAAAAGGTATGCAGGAGCAATGAATTTAGCAGGTGCAGAAGGGGTTCAGATACTAACTACCTGTGCCTGGACATCCTTAATACACACTTGCTGCTAAATGGACAATCTGAAGCTTTCTTTCCTGATAACTAAAGTTCTGGGTATTGGAGAAGGATAGAGTTGATGATAAAAATTGGTTCTGTAGCCCAAATAACCATCATGCAGAAAACTCAGAAGAGCTTTAGTCATGTAGTGATTATTTTGCTCCTCTTGTTCTCTTCTACCATGATGGCAGATATGTCAGAGTCCAATATATTAGGATTTTCTTCAACTAGTCACATCACTACAAAGGGTCTCTTCAAGCCTGACTCTTCCTGATGACCTTAATTTACTTGTCAGATAAAAATGTCAAATGACAGACAAGTATAATTGGAAAATGTGGGGTTGGTAAAAACTGACAGAGAAGTAGGTAAGGTCTGTAAAGTGATGGAAATGCTTATTTTTGCTTGACGAAATCCTTGTAGAAATCAATAAAAGCACAGTGCAATGAGCAACACACACATGAAAAAGCCCACCAGGAAACACTGGCTATGGAATGGGAATACAGTAATAAAGCAAATGCAATTTTCAGTTTTCTTACAAAATTCTTGAAAGCAGAGATTAGATCAGGGCTTTTGCTGTCCTAGGCAAATTTTAGCATATGCACCTCCTTCTGTCTGATCTATTTCATCTCATTCTTTCACTTTTTCAATTATATTTTAAAGTTGACCTTTAGGTTTTAAGTAATAAAATCTTTAAGTTTTATCATGTCTCAGTTGTATATTTTTCTGCCCTTGCCACTTCCCTGCTTTTTTCTTCCATCACCCTTCCCCCCCATCAGCTTTGTATCTTGCTATCTCCTCTCTTCTTCTATTTCCCCTCAGTTATATTTTTGATAATGTATTACTAAATTACTATATTCTTGATAGTGTATTATTAAATTAAACAAGAATTGTTTTACAGTGCCTTTTTAAAGGGGAAATTTGGTTTCATAGCATACAAGTCACTAAAATTAGTCCAATCTCTTGCCCCTTGAGAGATGTCATTTCCTTGTAAGGCAGCATTTGTCAAAAGCAGAGGTTGTATTAGTTTGGCAAAACCCAAGTCAGCTATTCATCTTGTATAACCACAATGAGGGATACTTCAGATCAGGTTCCATTTTTTTAAAACCTGAAGTTTGGGTGTAGGTAGGTGGGTAGATGTCTAATTCTATTTCATACACATGTGGGAAAGCTGGGGTTGGTTTTGCTTTGTCACACAATGGCACCTCCGGATGCCCCCCCACTTAGTAATACTGTAAAGGTTCCTCCAGATCCTTTAATCAGTTCTGACATCAAAAATCTGAAATAAAAACATTTCTTTAGAATATTAGTCAATAGATGAGATCTGCCTATTTTAAGACTGTCACTGAATCATCAAATATTATATACAGAAAGATTTCCCACCAGACCAGGAGCAGTTTTAAAGCATGGGGTTGCTAAAATAAACCTGCCACATCAAGGAGGAAAAAAAACCACACATTCTCTTCCCACTGGTAATAAGGCTGACATTATAAAACAGTTTTAGTTTTAAAAACAGCTTCTGCACAAGGAGGCTACAACTCAAAAATACTTCACGGTGGAACAGCTGTAAATTTTTCAATAGTTTACATGTTTCCTCTGGGCACAAAGGGCCTCTGAGGTGAATAGTAAAGGACATTCCTCCAGAAACAGGAATACTGTTACTCATTAAATATTTTTTTAAAAAGTCTCCTGTAAAGCTCTAGTTCAGAAATAATAAAAAGACATAAAAACATGCATACATTGGACCAAATAGCTTGAATTGTGGGGTTTGACTCAGAAGAGTACATTTTAATATATCATGGATAGGCTTAGTGGTTTGTGTGGGGGAAAGTAACTCAGGTACATGCTGTTCCAGAGCCATACAAGTGAAAAATAAATAAGGACTAGATTATGATTCATGAAGCCACTACAGGTGTGTGTGTGTGTGTGTGGGGGGGGGGGGTACCCAACCAAGCAGTCGCTGAAGACACTCTGCCTGTAGGCTGTTGACGCAGGCAGAATGCCTTGGGGGCATTGGGGGAAACATACTCAAAAGCAGCATCTACTATCCTCTCCATAAAGCCAATCAGCACCAGCCACTTAGCCATAATGGATGGGACAGGGCCCTGATTATATTCCCACTCCACTTCTGCATCTCCTTTTAAAGCATGTAGTTTAGGGTTACCATACGTCCTCTTTTTCCCGGACATGTCCGGCTTTTCGGCAGTCAAACCCCCGTCCGGGGGGAATTGCCAAAAAGCCGAACATGTCCGGGAAAATGGCGGCTCTGTTTAAGAGCCGGGCTGCCTGAACGCTACCGGCTTCGGGCAGCCCCCTTGCCTCCAGACCCTGCGCCCCCAGCCGGGCACTTCCCCTCCCGGGCTCCGGCGGCGCAGGGTCTGGAGGCACGGGGCTGCCCGAAGCCGGTAGCGTTCAGGCAGCCCGGCTCTTAAACAGAGCCGCCATTTTCCCGGACATGTTCGGCTTTTTGGCAATTCCCCCCGGACGGGGGTTTGACTGCCGAAAAGCCGGACATGTCCGGGAAAAAGAGGACGTATGGTAACCCTAAACTACATGCTTTAAAAGGAGATGCAGAAGTGGAGTGGGAATATAATCAGGGCCCTGTCCCATCCATTATGGCTAAGTGGC
>NC_048298.1:162226659-162409584 GCF_013100865.1 Trachemys scripta elegans | reverse complement strand
TGGGCAGCCTCCAGACCCTGCGCCCCCGGCTGGGCGCTTCCCCTCCCAGGCTCCAGCTGCGCTGGGGAAGCGCCGGCCGGGGGCGCAGGGTCTGGGGGCTGCCCGGCAAACCGTGAAGCTGGTAGCACTGGGGCAGCCCTTTCCCCCTGGCTGGGAGTGGGAGGGAGGAGGGGGCGGAGTTAGGGTGGGGGAAGGGGCGGAGTTGGGGCAGGGCTAGGGGTGGGGAAATGGGCGGGGCCATGGCCCGTGGAGGGTCCTCTTTTTTTATTTATGAGATATGGTAACCCTAATGTAGTTCTCCGGACCTTATTAGCTAACCCCACCCACTTTCGCATAGGGAGTACAAGCATCAGCCTCTGGCTGTTTCATTTGTAGGTCTGTGCAGTGTGGGAAGGGTATCCTGAGCTCATCTGGCCCATACAATAACAGACACAATCTATCAGTAAGTATTTATAACCAGCCAACAGAATGTATATGTCCTCCCAGAAACAAGTGCACCAGATGTTAATAGTTGTTAGCATTGGTGCTCAATGCAAGGCTTCCACTATTTTTATTGATGTTACTGCAGCATGTATATGTAGCATCTGATAACGGTTCAATGATGATTGTAAGCATCAAGTTAAGATTTTCAAATTCTCCATCATTTATTTACTAATAGTTCAGTAAAGTCTCTTGCAGCAAACAGCCAAGGCCTGTTCGGACAAAGCACCAATTACCATTGGTGTAGATAGGATTGAAACAGTCCTATATGTCATTTATGTCCTTTCCCCTTGTTATTGAGCTCCTTGCTCCAGATAATATTAGACTCCTTTCTTTACTCTCTACATAGAATATGTCAAGTCTAACCTCACTCTCATTTTTCTGCCTCTCTCCCCAATTCCTACAACCTGACTTTCTCTCTATTGTTCCCATACATTTTATTGTTATCTACTATTCAGGATCCTTATGTCCATTAAACCCGGTATCAGATTAAGCAAGATTTCCTCTAAAGCTGATACCAGTACATCTCTATAATGCATGTAGCTTTCCACATTTGCAGGTTAACCCACTGCCTTGTTCTTAGCCATCATGACACCTAGGATCAGGTTCATTGCAAGGATTTCTGAAACATTTTGCTTTATACCAGCCCTCTGCTTTGATTTTCAAAGAACAAATTTAGGTATCCTCAAAATAGAGGACTAGCTAATGACAGGGAGAAGAGAAATGGCATAGAGAAGTGTGGAAAGATTTTTAAAAAATAGGGTTGAGCAGGGAAGGGAGGAGAGAAAAACGGTGTGAAGTAAGTAAGTAAGGGGATGACATTGGGAGCCTCAGCGTAGGCAAAGAAGAAAGGAATGAAAGGATACATTATAAACTGTACTGTGTTCAATCAGCAAATCTGACAGTTGGGATTTGGTACAGATTTTTCCAGCAATATTTTTGTTGCGCCCCCTTTCTGGCCAACACTCCTAGCCAGCTATTGATTAGTGCTAATTCCAAATGGAAGCTCTATGCTCTACCACATTTCTGAGTAGTCACACAATACAAATGCTACAGCCTCTCTGATTAATTAATTTTTTTATTACTCCTACAGGGTCAGACAGTCCTCTTTCTGCTTCATGCACCACCATTAATAATCATTCCAAAATTTCTAGCTGTTCCTCGTAATGAAGTATCTAATTTTATCCTAAATAACTGAAGCAGCACAAATTGCATTTTAACCAGTAAACTGGAGCAAGTATGACAGTAATCTCCCACTGAAGGGAGGCTTGGGTGCAATATTAAGGAAATGAAGGTTACTTGTAACTGGAGTTCTTTGAGATGACTCTGCATATTCATGCTCAGGCATAATGCGCCAACCGGTGCAGCCTAATGGTGGAGACTTCTCCAAAGTGCCCATTAAAGTGCACACATGCCTCCAACTAGCCCTCTCCTTGCTGTGTCTGAACATTCTGAGGGTGAAGCTATATAAGGAAGTGCTGTGGTCTGTACTGCCTCAATTCCTTCCTCTGCTCACCCAGAGAAACCAAGATAGGACTCTGAAAAATAGGGGAAGGTGGATGGGAAGTGTGAATATGTAGAGTCATCTCAAAGAACTCTGGTTGCAAATAAGTAACCTTCAATTCTTTTTTGAATGGCTCTGCGTATTCCCACTTATGAGTAGTTTGGCAAGCCATCTGAAAACTCTGGAGGAGGGAAGAGTCCCAATTAATGATTGAAGCACAGTTCTACCAAATCAAGCACTGTTTTTGAAGCTATATCCAAAGCATAATGTTCAGTAAATGTATGGACCGACTTCCAAGTAGCAGCCTTACAGATTTCCCCATTAGGAACATGTTTAAGCAAAGCAAAAGATGCTGCCACTGATCCAAAGGAATTAGATCTGACATCAGTAGGCACAGGAACTGCTGCTAATGTGTAACATTCAAGGATACATTGTTTTACCCATCTGGAAACAATTTGAGAAGACAGATGATAACCCATATGATTCTTACCGTATGAAACAAATAATGTAGAAGGCTTCCTAAAACCTTTAGTTCTATATAAATAATATGCTAAAACCCTTCTAGGATCTAAAGTATGTAAAGCAGATTCTCCTTTATTAGCATGTGGCTTTGGAAAAAACACTGGTAAATGTATTGTCTGATTGATATGAAACTCGGATACTACTTTTGGTAAAAACCTGGGATCAGGTCTAAGAACCACCTTGTCTTTATGAAAAACTAGTAAATGGTGTGTCTGTAATCAAAACATGCAATTTGCTCACCCTTCTGGCTGATGTTATAACAATAATAAACACAGTCTTAATAGATAAGTGAAATAAAGAACACTCTGCCTAGGGTTTAAAAGGTTATATTCATAAGCAAATATAATATCAAATTAAGATCCTACGGTGGAATTGGATCTCTCAAGGGGGGGGGGGGATACATATTAAATAACCCCTTCAGAAACTTTTAAATCATATCATACTTGAACAACAATCTGTCACTGATCAAAACATAAGCTGAGAAAGCTGCCAAAAGAAACGTTAAAGATAAATTAAAGGCAGGCCTTCAGACTTTAAATACATCAAATACACAGGAATAGAAGCTGTAACTGGTCAGTCAGATTTTCCCTGCATCCAAGAAACAAATCCATTTCCTTATAGACTAGAATTCAGCAACATATTTTGAACAAAGGAGGAACAAGATTGTTCAAAATTAGTCAGAGTCTGATAGCCTAGGCCATGAGATAGAGAGACTGGAGTTGTGCATGAAGAATCCTTCCATGCTGCTGGGATAACAGCTCTCAAGGCAAGTGTAGCAGTTTGTAGACCCCTTACAACAGCTGAAGCACGTCCATATGACATTGCTGTCTCAGCCAAGCTGGAGGGACCAGGATCAATGTCACCTTGTCCTGTCTTATCTTCCCCACCACCTTCTGAATTAATGGGAAAGGAGAGAGCATAGAAATGGCCTGTTCCCCAATGCATTAGAAAATCATCTGAAATAGACCAACTGTCCTTTCCCACTCTTGAACAAAAAAGACAACACTTACAGTTGAACCTAGTTGTAAACAGGTCTACAACTGGCTGACCCCAACTGGAGAAGATCTTTTGTATTATCTGGTTCTTTAATGACCACTCACGCATTTGAGAACTATCTGCAGAGCTGATCTGCCAACACATTGCTCACGCTTGCTAAATACAGGGCTATCAGATAGACATCCTGTAGACTGTACCCACCTATCCCAGAAAGTGATTGTCTCAGCACACAACACAGTAGACGGAGCACCTCCTTGCTTGTTGGCGTAATACACAACAGTAGTTTTGTCTCTCTCTCCCAGCATAACTTTCCTCCTTATATGAGGCAGAAAAGATCTGAGAGCCAGGTGAATCACCCTCAATTCTAAAACATTTATGTGCAGATTCTTTTCCTGAGACACCCAGTGACTTTGAATGGTCAGAGAACCCAGATGAACTCCCTCCATTGTTCAGTGCATCAGAGGTTATGGTGATGAATGGCAAAGGAGGATTGAAAATGACCCTTTTGAGGACATTGGTTCTGTTTGTTTACTACATTAAATAATCTACATGTCTTGTGGCATGGTGACTGACATGTGAAGATTGTCCAGATTTGGCTTGTCAACCTGAGCCATCCAAAATTGCGTTGGCCTCATTCTGAGACATGCAAATAGAGTGACATAAGTAGTTGCTGCCTTGAGACCCATCAGATGTAAAAAGAAAATTACTTTCTGGGTCTAATGCCTATGAATCTTTTAAATAGATTGCACTATCTTCAAAAATCTTTCTTCTTGGAAGGAAAGCCATTTCTGCTACTGAGTCCAGTACATATCCTATAAAGTGGATTCTCTGAGTTGCAAGAAATTTGACTTTTTGACCTTTAGAAGTAGCCCTAAATCTGTAAGAAGGGAAGTTGTAAACTGGATGTGAGTCAGTAGATCTTCTTGTGAAGATGATTTTATCAATCATACCCTGTTTTTGGAGATGTAAAGATTCTAAGCATTGCAGAGAGGAAATAGCAGGACCTCGTACTGAAAGTATCTCTGTCCCACCACAAAACAGAGGTATTTCCAATGATTTGGCCAAATAGAAATATAGAAATATGTATCCTTTAAATTGAGAATTGTGAACCAATCCATGGTGAGAGTGAGGGATGATGGAGGTGTGAATTAACATTTGAAAGTGAAACATTTGGATGAATGTGTTCAACCTTCTTAAATCTAAAATTGGACTGAAATACTCATCTTTTTTTTTGCACCAGGACCCATCTTGAATAAAACCCTTGCCCCACCCCTTTGTGAACTTCCTTTGTGCTCCCATCAAAAGCAATTTCTGTACTTCCTATAGAAGAACAACTTTTGTGGGATATTCCCTGAAAATGGAAGGATAAGGGGAGCTAAAAAGAAGTAGTATTTTGAACCGTAAGGCATAGACTTTCCCTATTATTTCTATGACCTGTTTGCATGATGTAATAAGCCTCTCATAGCTGATAAAATGGTCTAGCCTGTTTCCAAACAAGGGGTAGGAAGGAGCTTTGCCAGTTGGTCCAAAACTTTTTAACCTTGTGCCAGATCTGTGGTTATGTATTAAATGAAGAAGAGCATGAAGCAGATCTGCTTTGACTTTGGTCTGGACCTGAATGACTTCTTTTTCTGTTGAGATTGCCAGAAATAAGTTGTTTGCTGAAGATGTTGCTGAAGGTTCTGAGATGAAAAATATGAAGAAGGTTGAGCATAAAATGTTCTCTGGTAATGAAAACAAGGAGTAGGAGGTCTCCTAGCAGCAGAGAACTAACCCAGAGAATGAGCAGTAGATCTTGTCTCTTCTGACTTTTCCAAAAGCTCATCCATCTTGTTACTGAAAAAAACACCACCCTCAGAAGGGAGATCCTCCACCTTAACCCTACTGTCCACAGTCAATGATGAAGACCTTAACTACACGTCTTCTCAAAGTAACCACAGATGCTAAGGCTCTGGCTGAAGAATCAGAAGCATCAAAAGAAGCCCTGAGAGCATGTTTTGCCACATTTTGTCCCTCTGCCAAGATAGCATTGGCTAATTTCCTCTGTTTGTCTGGTAACTCTTGCACAAACATAACCATTTTCTCCCACAGATGGAATTGATAGTGGGACATTACCACCTGGTAATTAGCTATGCTAATATCTAAAGATTAAGGAGGAAAAGCCTTCCTTCCAAGGGCATCCAATTTCTTCCCTTTTCTATTTGCTGGAGTTGACTGGTCTTGACCGAACCTAAATCTATTACTCGCTGCTGCAATCACTAAAGAATTTGGTGCAGGGTGAGTATAAAAATACAATACCCTCCTGTGGGATCTGATACAGTCTGTCTGCTTTTTAAGAAATGGGCTGACAGGAAGCAAGAGTAACCCAATGGCCTTAGCAGGTTGCAAGAGAGCATTCAAAATAGATAAAGACATTCTAGTCCTTGAAGGAGCACCAAGAATGTCAGATAGTGGATGCAATGACTCTTCCTCAGCAACTGAAGGTAAGTTCAAAGTAGATGCCAATTGATCCACTAAACTCAACTCCTTTTCTTCCTCAGACAATGTATCAGGCACTACTTTCTGGGGTGCAGATGTACCTGGTGGTATCTGATCCAAAAAATTCTCAGCATCTGGATCCTTATCAGCTGGAACATTATTACTCCATTCACAAAGTGGATGACCCAAGAACTCATGTGGTGGAGCCCAATAAAGCCATGGAGTCCAAGATTACCAGTCTCTCCAATAGTTAGTGTCCAGAAACATCTGCATAAGATGTGGTGGCACAAACTGACCAAAAGACTAAGTAAACCCAGCCTTGGGTGGCAAAAATCTGGAGAGCTGAGTAGTTTTGACTCTTTCATGATCCTCTTCTACCTGTGGATCCAACCTTGCATCTGCAATGGGTCTCACTGCAGATAACTGCATTGAAGGATTAACTGACATGACAGGTGAGAAAGATCTGCCTGATGACCCTACAGAAGTCTTAAGAGGAGGAGGAAGCAGAGGTGGTTCTATCCTATGTCTCTTTTCAAGAGTAGGGGATTTAGACCTTGGAACTGATGAGGTCTTCCTTTTCCTGTTCCCCAAGAAACTCTCACTGGGATCTAAAGAATGATCGGGGGCCAAACAGTGAACTACTGTAATAATCTACTACTGTAATAATCCTCTTCGGATCTGATGTTGGTACAGGGGTTTGTAAAGACAACAGTGACAATCTTACAGATTTAGGCATTACCAGATCCAGAGAGACTCAACTCAGTAATTCTGGATCATAAAATAGAATGTGGAACTGACTTGGGTCTCAGCTTTGGTACTAGAGAAGATGGATCCAAATCAGATGGAACTGATAAATGTGATCCATGGCATCTGGCATTCCTGATTGTGGCTGTCTTCTCCTTTGTCTTCCTCTTTGTAATGGACACAATTGGAACCTAGGCATAGGGTCCTTATCTCCAGACTGAATAGATGGCGCCTCTGACACCCTGGCAGCTTTAACAGGAGGATATGATGAAATGGGAATGTACGGCAGAACCAGCGAAGGCACGGATCCCTGGGACTTCTCAGAAGTCTTAGCCTTACTTGTTGATGCAATCAGAGACAATATGGGCCTCTTAGGCTTGGTCTACACTACCCCCCCCAATTCGAACTAAGGTACGCAACTTCAGCTACGTGAATAACGTAGCTGAAGTCGAAGTACCTTAGTTCGAACTTACCTTGGTCCACACGCGGCAGGCAGGCTCCCCCGTCGACTCCGCGGTACTCCTCTCGCCGAGCTGGAGTACCGCAGTCGACGGCAAGCACTTCCGGGTTCGACTTATCGCGTCCAGACTAGACGCGATAAGTCGAACCCAGAACTTCGATTTCCAGCCGTCGAACTAGCTGGTAAGTGTAGCCAAGGCCTGAGTCTTCAGATCCAAAGATCTCCTGGAACCCGATTGGTTAACAGGGAGATTTTCCTTAAATAGGACCACCTGCAGCCTATTACGCCTCTCCATATGTGGTGTGAAAGTGTGATAGATGGAACACCCAGAAGGGGAGTGACTCTTGCTGAATCACTTAAGGCACCTCACATGGGCATCCAATACCGGGAAGATGGTTGGGCAGAAAGTACATCCCTTAAAGCCCGGCTTCTTCTTCATCTTCTTCTGATCCGTCACCTCATAGAAACAAATCTGAAAATTAACTTAGCTGACTGTAACTACTAACAAACTATTTATACTAACACTAAAAATTTATGACAATAGACTAAAATAGGAGAAAAAAAGCCAGATCCAAAAGACCAGAGTGGTTCACTTCCATCTGGCACAAGTGGTTGGAAGGAACTGAGCTAGTGCCCCCTTATATAGCCTCAGTGCCCCTTTATATACCCTTGCCCTCAGAATGTTCATGAACACTGAGGGGAGGTATAGAAAGGGGGCGCACATGTGCTCTAACCGGCACTGCTGGGAGAAGGGGCTCCTGTTAGATTGTATCAGTTGGTGCCTTACCCATTAGTGGGAATATGCAGAGCCACTCAAAGAACAATAAATGTGTAAGATAATTTTAAACCTTACTGTATACTCTTACTCTATGGAGTAAATCATCTGGTTTCATTTTAATCACAAGATATTTTCCTCTCTTTTCCCCAGATAGTGGTTAATTATATTATATTACCTTAGCATTAGCAAACCCCCCAGAAACCCAAACCAGCATGTTTGACAAATCTCTTATCCCTTTAACAGCTAATGGAGTAAAAGAGGTTTGCAATGTTTGTATCCACCTTGTTTCTGTTAGTCCAGGGTTTAAAAATGTTGTTATTTTTCATTTCTAAAATCTCTGTGAAATTGCTTTGTATAAACCATGGAACATTTGAAACATTTAAATAAAAAGCTATAGCTTTCAATCCCAACCTGAGAGCAAAACTCCACATCCAAATACATACTTTGATTGTGTTTATAACTATTACAAAACCAAAAACAACACAATCTATTCTATATTAAGGAAATATTTTTATGCTTGCTTTATTACTTAAATATATTTCTCCTAAAATGCTTTTATTAAATTTCATCCAATGAGTTTTCAAGCAATTTTCTCTCTTGCAATAAATTACTTCATTAGTATTCTAGATGGCTTGTCCTCATACAGTTTTTCTTCACTGCCACTGAGGGATATGTATGTATTATTTTATTATTATTAGCAGTAAATATTCATATTCTGATAGTACTGAAATGCCTCAGGTCCCAGGTGCTTGGTCCTGTACAAACACACAAAAGAAACAATCCTTGCCCTGAAGGAATTACCCATCTAAAGCAGATGTGGATTCAACACACAAGCAAATGAGCAAGGTGGAGAATTGGCAGAATTTGTTTGTTACACGTATTTTAAGTTCTTTTGTTTACTTTTATTTTTGATTTGTTTTAAACTGAGGTTAAAGGAGGGGAACTGGAAAAGAAAGAAGGGGCAGAGGAATAGTCACAGGTTGTCAACTGTCTGTCTACGATTAGCAGGCTGAGTTTTGTGTGCATCATGATAGAGACAAGTCAGGCAACAATTGCTACTAGAAGGAGCTAAATGTACTTGTCTTACAGTTTAGGAAATACCATCTGCACTTAATTCTCTCTGACACCCCAAATCTCTCAGCCTGCAGGAACAATTGAAGATGTGGAGAACACAACTCTAGCTTCAACTGACAGCAGTGCATCAGCCCCTTATTAATTTTGAGATATTGATTTGTCATTTTACTTTTTCTTCCCTGGGTTTTGAACTCACTCTAATGAAAGGGCTAAAGTCTGCTGCTGTCAGTGTCTTCCTCATTTGTCACAATCACATGTAATTACACTTTACACATACTGGGTGAGACTGAGTCCAGCCTTTATCCATCCTTCTCTTTTTACACCCACAATTATTTGTGGACATAACTTAGATCATCATGAGATACTTAATCTGCTAACTAAATTAAAATGTGGTTGTAAATAACTTTGGCCATAAAATTGCATCTCTCTGTGTTCCTTCTGAAATGTAATGAATCCCCAAACTATGTTTTCATGTATGGGGCACTAATCATTTCAAGCTAACTTGTTACAGTCTGGCAATATGTTGAACGCCTATTTAAGGTTTGTCCATGCCTAGACACATCCAGTATTCAAAATGCAGTTCTCATGGAGGATCAAATCATTAGTATTAGGTCTATGGAATATACCAGAGATTGGCAATGTTTGGCACATGGCTTGCCAGGGTAAGCACCCTGGCGGGCTGGGCCAGTTTGTTTACCTGCCGCGTCTACAGGTTCAGCCGATCGCGGCTCCCACTGGCCGCAGTTCGCCATTCCAGGCCAATGGAGGTGGCGGGAAGGGCGGCCAGCACATCCCTCGGCCCATGCCACTTCCCGCAGCTCCCATTGGCCTGGAGCGGCGAACCGCGGCCAGTGGGAGTCGCGATCGGCCGAACACGCGGACGCAGCAGGTAAACAAACCAGCCTGGCCCGGCCCGCCACGGGCTTTCCCTGGCGAGCTGCGTGCCAAACATTGCCGACCCCTGGAATACGCCACCGGAACTCTGATTCACTGATCTATGCTTGAGGTCTTTCAGGGAGACTTAGGAGAAACTTAGTGATTTTAGTTTGCCCTGGATTCAGGAAAACCTTTTCATTTTAGTTCATGTAGATTCATACACCATTACATTTTGCTTTGAGTTAAGCATTTGAACAAACCAAATAATTCCTAATCTAACTCAGCTGAAACAGTCGCATGCTAATTACAGGTCAAAACAACTGAGTTCCCAATGATTTCCACTTGAAATCATCAGTGAGCCCAGATTGACTCAAAACTCAGCTCAGATTTACCAAAATGTTAGCAAGGTGGGCCTGAATTTTTGGTCTGCAGTAAACTGTGAGAGAGCCATACAATATGGATATTGAATAATATTATTAGTCACAATACTTAAAATAATGTATGCATGCCAATGACTCCTTTGCTGCAGCAAGCAAAACACCCAAAATAATAAAGATGTTTTCTATACATCACATAATATGCATTTTCAGAATGAGAAAACTACTAATCACAACCTCTTGGGGCATAGGTGAAAAAGAAACTTCCTTCCTTTTTGTGATCTGCTTTACTCTTAGTCCTTTATCTTGAGAAGCAGGGGCTCATGGTTTTAGATACAGAGGTGAGGATTAAATCCCCACAGACAGCCTGCCCAGGAGCATCATCACAGGTGGTGGCCCTTATGGCAGTTTGAACTGCTGTAGACCTCAGAAATTTGGGATGAGGTTGTCTGGCCAGAGTAAATGTAATACCACAACCACACTTGTAATGACACCACTGTCATCTGGATCTGAATGCATGAGCCTATACTTTTTCAGCTAAAGGGCCAAGGATAAACTTTTCAAAAGCATATAAATGACTTAGGAGCCTGTCACATTTTTCAAAAAAAACTTAGGCACTTTGGTTATTCATATAGCTTTATTCCTATTTTTCAGTGGTCGAACTAAAAAAGTAAAATATATATTTTGGGTCAAACAAAATGTGTTTTGTTTTCAAAATTTTTATTTTGTACCTTTTTGAAAAAATAAAAGTGAAGTAAAATTCAAAAGTTGAAGTGTTTCATTTCAAAAATGTCAAACCAAAACATTTAGAAGTATGCAGATTTTTTGAAAACCCCACTTGGTGCCTATCTGCATCTTAAGGTACTTAGATACCTTTAAAAATCTGGCCATACGTTATTTTTGAAAATGGTATTTAACAGTTTAAGGCTTAGAGGCACTTTAGGTATTTTTACCCCAAGTCCATTAGTGTAGAGTCAGGAGCAGTCTCAATGTTTATCTGAGATATTATGTATGAAAGGGATTAGCTATGAACTATTGTCTGGAGAAGCAAATTTAAATTGAATTGACATTTTAGTAACTAATTCTCTACATTCTTAGCTTCTGAATTGCTTTTGGTTGAATGGTCACGACAGTCCCATAACCTTTGACTGGTAAACAGTTTGTCTGGATGCCATATTAAGGATCCATAGTTCCATATTGGTACAAAAGTCACTTTCCCAGAATAGTACAGAATTAGAATACATTTTCCACTTTGTCACTTTGTGGTCCAGCTGATCATTCCTGGATAAATTTGAAACCTCTATGCTAAATACATTCATTTACATTTTGTCAGCAATATTATATGACCCTCTTCATGAGGCTTTGGTAATTTCTTATTTATCTATGAAGTCTATTTTGAAAACATATACATTTATAAGAAGACTTCAGTCTGTACTTCAGCTTAAGCAGCATGAAGTTCAACACATTAATGAGACATGGTATGGGTAAGTGGTTAATTAATGTAATTTCACTAATGAACATTTTTAATGTGGTATGTATACTAATTTTCTATCAAATATTTACAAACATCCTAACTGGGATTTTAATGATGGCTTGGGTTTCATTACAGAAGTTGTTCACAGATCTTTTTGAGGCTTTTTATATGCTTGCTTCTTACTTGGGTATTTAACAGACTTACTGTTTGATTGGAAATAAACATAATTGTTTCCATTCCATTATTCTTAGATAATGGGAGTACTGAAAGCCAACGGATGAAAGGCTCTCTGTGAGAGGATGTGAGGTTCTAGGATCTTGCATGAACGCACAAGACTACTCTGCTGGTATCCATACCTTGGGGGTCTTATAAGCTCCATTTCAGGAGGATAAAAGGTGCAAAGTCTCTAGGGAAAGAAAGGGGTTGGGATGAGGAAATCTTGCAAGGAAAAAAGAACCCTTCAATGTTCATCTCAGGCTGATTTTTATTTTTGTTGTTCCTAAGTTCAATATAAAGGGAACCCCTCTAAGGGGATGTGTGAAAAAGTTTTTTGTTTTTTTACATTAACCCAGTGGGCATTCTGTGTTGCGTGTGTGGTGAATACTCAGCTCATTCATACTCCCAAGGTCTGACTGACTTAGAATTAGACACTACTTCTATGGTAGTCACATTTGTCCCTTCCTTAAGACTTACTTTCATCTCCAGTTTCAAATTCAAACTTCTGGCTATAGCCGCTGTATCCTGCTGCAGTCCTGACTCTGATATGAAATATATACTTGGTGGCTGGCTTGAGACCTGTGATGATAACACTTGGAGCCTTGGACCTTGTGGAGGAATAGCTGAGCTGCTCATGCTCCTGATGGACAGAAGAGGGGAGAAATGATATCAAGTTGAGTTGTGCAAACTTTGTAATAACAATAGTCCAAATAGAAAGCTCTGCTTTTTTCTTATGAATGTAAAATTTTTTCATAAAAGGAGGTGCAGGTATGAATTCTGGTACTCTGATATTTTGCTATCATCACAATGTATGACATGACGTTAGATCAGAAATATTTTAAGAAATTTTGCTTATTCTTTCATACAATGCATATTGTACCTTTGTGATTTGGGTTAGTAATTATACTGTAGTCAAAATAATATAGTATTAATACATGACTACATTCACAGAAAATGGCAGCTGAAATGGCAGCTACATATTTTGCACAATGGACAAATTAGAAGTTCAGTAAGTACTAGTAAAGTGTAAAGATGTGGGAGTATTCAAATACCCGCTACTCACTTCTACCCGCAGGTAGTGCCAAAATGCCGGCGCTATCCGTGGGTAGGCCTGTAGGTAAAAGAAAATATAGATTAACTTTTTTTTAGTTCGAAAACTTCTAGCATGGTTCAACTGCTTTGTTGTTGCTGAACTTAATTTTTCTCTCCAGTTAGCTGTAATGTGATTGTATATAAATTCCCTGGCACACTATAATGAAAAACATTCTTTGCAGAATTCCCATGTTAAGTATTTTCCAGACGATTCTGGGAGTTGTTGAGAACCCCCAACTCCTACTGAAGTCACAGGGAGTTACAGGTGCTCAGCACCTCTCAAGATCAGGTCTTTAGTACACTTATTACTGCACAAACTCAGTAATAAGTAGTTTTGCACACAGAGCATGCTGGTGATAGTTCCATATTTTTAGGACACAGTGAGGGTGTGATATAATAGAGCAGAGAGTTATTTCATTAGTTACTGCCATTCCATAATTCAGTAATCTCTAATATTTTACACAATGCCTGCAGGTCACCTTTATTATGCTAGAGAATGTCTCATCTACAATTCAGGCTGAAGCAGAACTGTTCATACTCTCGATAATATAATAGCAGTACTCACAGGGCACCACAAATGTATACATGCACTGATATTATGCTACGTGCTATATTAAGTTATTCAAAAGTTGTTTCTTGCTTGTTAATGTGGAGAAGATGCAGCAGGGAAAAGAGCAGCTTGCAGTTACAATGCAGAAATTTACTACTTTTGAGCAATATACATATGCTTTTACATGAAGCAGGACATGGCAAACATATTAAGCCAGATTCATCCCTGATGGAACCTCACTGAGTTCAATGGAGTTACCCCAAAGATGAATTTAGCATCAATGTTTGCACTACAGCAAAATCAACTAACTAAACCACATCAGGATTTCACACAGATAAGTGTTGGTATTTGGGGTTGGGCAAACATCAACCAAAATTTAAGATTATTACAACCAATGCCCACTGTTCAAATTCTGGAGATAATTTGAGAAACTATATTAAGAGAAAATCCTCAAGTTGCTACTTATTTAAAGCAGACTGTTATTAAATTTTGAAATAACAACCAATGCTACATAACATAAAAACAAAATATGTAACATGTAAAATATATATGTACATATGGAGGGAGAATACAGATAATACAAATAAACAACAGAATTTTAAAAACTGATAGAATGGTACTCTATGGTATCAAAAGGCAAAAGGATTCTGCTAAATCTCACACACATTTTAACCATTTTAGTTAGGTCAATTTTGTGACCCCTAAACTTCCATTTTCTAGGAAGTTTGACAAAATTGTTTATTTTCCCTTCAAGAGAGGCAAAAATGCTAATTTTGTTTTTCAAAGCTGCAGAATAGAGTCACTTTTTGTTTGATTGGAAAAACAGTAGTTCCTCTGTACCAGCTTAGGTCTCTGGTTCTTAAGGCCTGTGATGATAACACACAAAGCATTGGCTACCAGGGACTCTCTCAGCTTTATCCCCAAGGACATGGAGGAGTTCAGTGGACAATATCACATAGTAATATTATGTATTGTCTTTTCCAATAATTTCTGAAGGGCTTGAGGTACATGTGGGTGTGGAGCAATAGAGCAAATTTTGTGCCCTGATCTGCCCTGTCCACAAAGCATATGCTTGCACGGAGGAGCACAGGATTACAGAGGGGCTTTTGGAAGAGTCCATAATAGGGGGGAAATAGTGCTGCGGAAATGTCAAACCCTTTTGCAGGGAGAGATAAAAGGCATGCAAATGGTCTCCCCTCTGTATATGGATCAGGGTCAATATGCAACAAGTATAGTGTTCCTTCATGTTAACAGTAATACTTCACTGTAGTTTTCAGGCAATTTAGGATACTTATCAGAAACGTATTTAGGGAGAACACACAGGCTGAACGTGTGAAGCCTGAGTTAAAGAGGTAAATACAGTGTAAACCAGAAAAGTACTTAATGCTAGCTCACAACCAAAAATATGAAGTTATGGGCCTCTAAGTGCTCCTCTCCATAACAAATTTAACTTGGCCAAAATATACAAAGCAAAAATAAACTAACCCAAAACCCCATTAATGGCATTATAATAGTGCTATTGCACCAGAATAAATAGCTTAAGACTGTCCAGAATCTTAGGTAGAAAATATGCTATCAACCATACATGTGATACCTTTTACTCTCTCTTTATTTCTAAGGAAATCTTCTCTCACCAAGTAAGAACATATGAACATAAGCGCTACCATACTGGGTCAGACCATGGTCCATCTTTCCTAACCCCCAGGCTGCCCTGGACCCCGCATCCCCCTGAAGCACGGGGCCCCGGGCGGTTGCCCTGGTCCATCCTATGGACGGGACAGCTGTGAAAATATAAACCCAAACATTGATGGAGCCGGGCCCATGTTCCGGAATATTGGTGGAGTATGGGTACCACAGGTCCATATAACTCGCCGCCTATGACTGTGATTCAAAATTTTCAAATTTGTGTGTGCAAAAAGAATTCATTGAGACAATAACTGGACATTTACATAAGCAGTCAGCTGTTCTGTTTGCTAATGTGGGTTGGATCCACTATGTCTTTAAATTATCTTCCTTTAAATTATATTCTCCCTACTCAGTACTGTCAAGGCACTATACACTATTGTATATATATAAATATTAATAGAAGCACTATAGACCATGGGGGCCATCATTTTCTCCTGAGTACAGGTCACAATGTCAGAGCTGAATAAATAATATGTTATAGTAAAGAATAATATTACAGGGTTCTGCCACTTATAGTATATCAATGTTTATTTAAACTCAATGAATGATGAACACAGAAAAGTGTAAAAGAGCAATCTAATATTTTCTCCTTTCCTGGGTGTATCAACCTGATGAATACATGTAGACATGGTTGTTGAGAGATGCAGCAGTATCTAAAGGAATGACTTAAACCTTGGGAGCAAGGAACGCCTATTAATCACATCTCTGTGGGCATGGGAAAGGGCAACCTCACATCTCTTCTTCAGTTTCCTCATCTGTAAATTGGAGATAATGCTACTTAGCTACCTCAAAAAGGTGATGTGAATTTAATTAGTTAACATTTTCATAGTCTTAAAATACAGCACATACTTGTGACAGATGTGACACCTTGGGAGTAGAGAATTTTCAAAAGGCTGTTATACTGGGATGTGCCCGATGCCATAGGCACTGGGATTAGTAACAAACTTGTGTATCTATGAATATTATATGTAACTGTGGGCACTAGGGATTGTATACTAGCTTCACAGCAAGTTACCAAGCTTCCACAAGGAACTAAAACAAGTGAGGAGTAATTACTGCAGATCTCGAGAGAGGGAAACAACTCCAGAGAAGAACCTTCCCCTGGGATGAATTGCATATGCTGGTTCAACCCAGTTCAAGAGGGCCAGGAGACAAACAAAGATCTTGTGATATCAAGGGCCAGCCTGAACTGTTGGAGGGGACCCTCATTTTGATCCAAAAACTGACCTGAGAATGTAACCAAAAGGGCACAACCCTGCTAGAAGGATGTGAAGAACTGGACCCTTCCTGGGTCTCCATTTGGAAGATGGCTGACACGTGGTAAGCTTAGCATGCAGGGAGACTGTTTATTGGTTTATGACAAGTTTTTTCTGTAACGATTTGTCCTAAAATAAATGTACTAGGTTTTGTGAAAGCTGCTGGTCACTGGGTACCATGTGTATTTTTTTATTTTTGTTTGGTTTTTGAGCTATAACCGTTTAGGTGCCTGAAATATTGAAGTGTGCTTTACCACTTTGGCCATTCAGTACTTTTATATTTTGATTGTCTGTCAGTCAGTTCATCACTCTTTCCATAGGTAAGCAAAGCTGTCAGCAGGAAAGGGGTAGAATGGATAACCAATCTAAAGAAAATACAGATAGGTCAGAACCCAGCCAAACATCACTTTAATTGGATTATGTACCAGGAAAGGCTGAGGTGAAGTGAGGTGAGCCATGAACAGGAGAACATAAAATGGAGAGAGAAGGGGACAGGGTGACTCCAAAGGTGCTTGAAATCTCACCAGCACAATGAATGATGTGGACAAAGTGAGAGAGGGTGTGTTATTAAAGATTAAATAATATGGAGGGCCAAGAAGAAAACAGGGTATAAGGACATTAGATAAGATATTATAAATCACATTGACAAGGTGACCACACTGGGAGGAAGAAAGTTAAATCTATGCCTTAAATCAGTTATGGAAAATCTGGAATCAGAATACAGTAAAGGGGGTGGGGCATGTGTCTTGAAAATGCTAGGTTAGCCTGCATATTAAATCCCTCATCTCCAACACCCATAAAATATTCTAGTCATGCGTCTTTTCTAATTTAAAATATTTACTAAAGAAAACTTTTGAATCAACATTTTAAAGACCGCTCTTAATTTTGGCAGGCCAAAAAGTCAGAGACATTAGCAGTATTGCCAATCTCAACATCTGAATCAAGCACCCCAAATCGTGAGAATGGTTTATAAAAATCTGAGATTAAAAAACAAAATAAAACAAAAATCATTTGAGGTTCTTTTGTTTGCCTTCCAGTTTTTAAAGCCTGGAGGTCATGTTTTCATGCTTTTCTCTTTACCCATGAGGGCTAAAAATATTTTTCTTTAAATGAAAGCTCAGATTATCACATTCACAAGACTGCAGGAGCTGTGGTTTTAAGCATAACACCAATTATCATGAGATTCATGATAAAAATCATGAGAGTTGGCAACATTGATTCAGCCGAACCAACCATAAGTGACACCACAAAGCCTAAACAGCCTGCTACAATGGCAGAACCCCAGTATGATTTTAGGTGCCATTCCTGGTTTCAAATTAGCATTGCCTCAGTTACAAAGACCACAAATCAATCTTTACTCACACTGTGCTTTTTTACCTACAAATCACCTCGGACATTGGTTCTAAAATTTATCAGTAAGGAACCAGGGACTACAGAATTTGTGAGCCCTCAGAGACATGTCACCAGGTTTGTAGTGTAGAAAAGATAAACTACAGCTAAGAACTGTATTATCCTTGGTGGAAGAGTCACCTATGTTACATTTTGCATTATTAATTTGAACACTATCCTATGAAAAGTTCACATATACAGCCAAACAGTAGAAAGAAGAATTCTGTGCTAAACAACTTATCACCTCGGTTGTTTTACTAGCAGAATATCAAATAAGATTATTTAACAGCAGAGGGCTGACCAGAGTTCCTGTTCATTTCAATGAATTCTTAACATACGAATAGTTAACTTTACATACGTAATGTCCTGTGGATAATGTCTATATGTCCTATAGCACACTTTGTCAACATTCTCACCTAAAAGGTTTTATCACCTCAGAAATTAAGATGCTTCACATCATTGTGTGCAAAAATCAATATTTTATTCAATTTACTCCTTACTGTGAGATCTTGGGGTAAATTTTCCATTTTAATTTGTTAAAGTTCCTCACTTTTGCAAAGTTGCCTGACTTACTTTTCTGATGTTTTATTCCTTTATTGTATTATAGTTGTCTGTATTTCATTGTTCTATTTGTGAAAATTCAATATGAAAAAATTAATTACCAGATACAGGAGGTGGATGTAATGATCATTTTAAGAGGAGGATTAATGTACTACACTGCAATGACCATTCCCTACATGTAATAAAAAAGCAAATAGATAGGCAATTGAGAGTTCTCTTTCTTTCCTCTCCATTTCTTTTATTTAGGAACAGTCGTACAGTAAAGCTGAAGCACAGAAGTTGTGAATTATAGACTCATAGATATAGGGAAGAGAGAAAGAACAGAAGAAGTCGGGAGTGCATTATAAATATCAAAATTGGGAACCTTTAATTTAAGATCATAGAAAGCTTATAGAGTTTCAATAACATCAATCACATGAAATTAGCCCCCCTTCAAAAAATCCAAACCTATGGACAAAAAGGCACGTAGCTGAAATCCTTCAACTGAAATCTAATATGCATTAGAGCAAACTCCTAACACATATTGAACTCCTAAGCCACTAATTTGCCAAACATAACTCTTAAAATGGAGTGAGCTCCTTCTGCTGGAGACCAGCTTCATAGTCCCTTGACTCCCTCCAATTCGTCTTTTTAAAATGTGCGCTCGCTCGTGCACACACACACACACACACACACACACACACACACACGCTTGTTTTCTGGCTAGAAGTAAGGGACCACCACCATAAAACCCCTTATAGCAATCAAATGAATTAGTTAACAATTTTCCACTCTTCATAGGGGAACTGCAGTGCTGCTTTCCTTGCAACACTGAATTCCTAACATGAGATAGTACTGCATAAATATATAAATACAACTACATTAGAAGCAAAAGAAAGACCAAGGACAAGGTAGGCCAGTTACTCAATGAAGCGGGGAATACAATAACAGAAAATATGGAAATGGCAGAGGTGCTTAATGACTTCTTTGTTTCGGTTTTCACCAAGAAGGTTGGTGGTGATTGGATGTCTAACATAGTGAATGACAATGAAAATGAGGCAGGATCAGAGGCTAAAATAGGGAAAGAACAAGTTAAAAATTAGTTAGATGTCTTTAAGTCACCAAGGCCTGATGAAACGCATCCTAGAATACTCAAGGAGCTGACTGAGGAGATATCTGAGCCATTAGCAATTATCTTTGAAAAGTCATGGACGACAGGAGAGATTCCAGAAGACTGGAAAAGGGAAAATATAGTGCCCATCTATAAAAAGGGAAAAAAGGACAACCCGGGGAATTACAGACCAGTCAGCTTAACTTCTGTGCCCGGAAAGATAATGGAGCAAATAATTAAGCAATCAATTTGCAAACATCTAGAAAATAAAAAGGCGATAAGTAACAGTCAGCGTGTATTTGTCAAGAACAAATAGTGTCAAACCAACCCGATCGCTTTCTTTGACAGGGTAACAAGCCTTGTGGATGGGGGGAAACTGTAGACGTAGTATATCTTGACTTTAGTAAGGCTTTTGATACTGTCTTGCATGACCTTATAATAAACAAACTAGGGAAATGCAACCTACATGGAGCTACTATAAGATGGGTGCATAACTGGTTGGAAAACCGTTCCCAGAGAGTAGTTATCAGTAGTTCATAGTTATGCTGGAAGGGCATAACGAGTGGGATCCCGCAGGAATTGGTTCTGGCTCCGGTTCTGTTCAATATCTTCATCAATGGTTTAGATAATGGTATAGAAAATACAGTTATAAAGTTTGCGGAGGATACCAAATTGGGAAGGTTTGCAAGAGCTTTGGCGGATAGGATTAAAATTCAAAATGATCTGGACAAACGGAAGTAAATAGGATGAAATTCAAGAAGGACAAATGCAAAGTACTCCATTTAGGAAGGAACAATCAGTTGCACACATACAAATGACTGCTTAGGAAGGAGTACTGTGGAAAGGGATCTGGAGGTCATAGTGGACCACAAGCTAAATACGAGTCAACAGTGTAACACTGTTGCAAAAAAAGTGAACATCATTCTGGCATGTATTAGCAGGAGTGTTGTAAACAAGACATGAGAAGTAATTCTTCCCCTCTATTCCGTGCTGATCAGGCCTCAACTGGAGTATTGTGTCCAGTTCTGGGCACCACATTTCAGAAAGGATGTGGACAAATTGGAGAAAGTCCGGAGAAGAGCAACAAAAATGATTAAAGATCTAGAAAACATGACCTATGAGGGAAGATTGAAAAAACTGGGTTTGTACAGTCTGGAAAAGAGAAGACAGAGAGGGGACATGACGGTTTTCAAGAGTTTTCAAGTACATAAACGATTGTTACAAGGAGGAGGGAGAAAATTGTTCTTCTTAACCTCTGAGGATAGAACAGGAAGCAATGGGCTTAAATTGCAGCAAGGAGGTTTAGGTTGGACATTAGGAAAAACTTTCTAACTGTCAGGGTGGTTAAGCACTGGAATAAATTGCCTAGGGAGGCTGTGGAATCTCCATCATTGGAGATTTTTAAGAGCAGGTTAGACAAACACCTGTCAGGGATGGTCTAGATAATACTTGGTCCTGCCATGAGTGCAAAGGACTGGATTAGATGACCTCTCAAGGTCCCTTCCATTCCTATGACTCTTTGAAATAGAAGAACTGACAAGTTCTGTTCACACGACCTAACATGGAGTCCAATAGACAGTAGGAAACACTATGGTGTCTTTTTGTTCCTAGGAAAACTTTACTACAAAACATTGTTCTAAGGCAGGGGTCGGCAACGTTTGGCACGCGGCTCACCAGGGTAAGCACCCTGGCGGGCCGGGCCAGCTTATTTACCTGCTGACGTAGCAGGTTCGGCCGATTGCGGCCCCCACTCGCCGCGGTTCGCCGTCGCGGGCCAATGTGGGTGGTGAGAAGCGGTGCTGGCGAGGGATGTGCTGGCCGCAGCTTCCCACCGCCCCCATTGGCACAAGACGGCGAACCGCGGCCAGTGGGGGCCGCGATTGGCGGAACCTGCCGCGTCAGCAGGTAAATAAGCTGGCCCGGCCCGCCAGGGTGCTTACCCTGGCGAGTCGCGTGCCAAACGTTGTTGACCGCTGTTCTAGGGTAAGAAAGCCTCCATATCTACTCTCTAAAGTAAGGAATGAATATGTGCAGATTATAGCATGAACTCTGTAGCTGGGTTCTCCTGTCTCATCTTTATCTTGGAATACAACATAAAAGTCAATAAAGAGATTTTAATGCAAATAATGTGCTTGGTTAAAATTAACTATTGCACAGATCTGTACTCCCCTCATCCCCCAGCCCCTCACTGCTCTTTGGATGCAATCCTACCTACACTTACTCTGGTGAACAACTCAGTTGACTCCTGTGGGAGAACAAGAATGAATAAGAGTTTTCAGGTGTGAGCACTACATTTTTATACATATTACATGCTTGATTGCAAAAATGAGACAGAAGGATAGTTTAATACTGAAGAGAAGGAAAGCAGAGGAGTTCCTTATAAAGCACTTGTGCACTCTTAAATTTCCGGAGAACCACCAAAAAGAAGGTATGTGCATGGAGATTTTGAACCTAGTATTGAATGCATGAAACTCATAATTTTGGAGGAAATTCTGAGTTCAGAGCCATGAGTACTTTAATGAAAGGTTAATCAAAGCACTGGAGGGATAGAATTAGTTTTTAGCATGACAGACAGTAATACTTAAGATACTTTATTACAACACGGTGGTGGTTGTTCCATAGCTGCAGTTGAAGCTAACTTCCCATACTGAACCCAATTTATTTTACCCCAACTTCCTCAAAGAGAAACCAGTCCCCTTGTAATATTTTTATGCCACATTTCATCCCAACATAGAGTTTTTTGAGAAGTCTGATACAATTCAGAAAAAAAAAATCTTAATGTTATCACTCAAATATTTTCCTGTCTTCTTTTTGAACACATTCCTAACTGTTTTTGGCTTATCTTTTCAGCAACTTTTTCAGCAGCACACCTGAGACAAAACCCACATAATATTGTGCTTTGTAGACACAGCACTTCTAGGTAAAGATGGAAAGTAGGTCACTGGTTAATAAAGTTTTCAAATTGCAAATCCTAGATGGAAGATAACAAAAAAGGATAGCTCAAGTAACTTTTAAACATGCTCCAAGCCAAATAGCCGACAGTTCTCTAAGTTGCTGTGACAAATGGATGGGAACTTTCTAACTTACATTAGCCTACTAGCTATATCAATTCATGTAGTTATAATAACGCTGTGCATATAAACTGATGCATTCCCACATGGCAGGACCTAACAAGTTTTCTTTATTTCAACCTCAATCAGGAGACATTTTAAACTTACGGAAGCATTTAAAACTAAAACCAAACTTTAAATATAACAATGAAGATTCACTCTTCAGAGGAAGGAATCCAAAATGGAGGTTGTGATATAGCAGGTACTGTAGTTTGACTTACAAAAGCATCATAGTTTTAATGTGAGTGCACAATTCCCTGTATACTGTTAATATTCAAATGGGTATGAATGCAAACAAATTACAAAATACTACAGAAGTAAGTGAGAGATGCACAAAAGTCAGGATATCCTATTGGTGCCTATGTCAAGTGTAACTTGTTTCATTTGTGCATCTGTAGATGCTTGTCTGATTTCTGAATCCCCACAATGTTCATGGGTGGTTGGATTGAGGATTTTGAACCCACTTCTATTACTGTACCAGTTTTCAGGATCCCATTACTCCACAGCTGTGATAAAGAATTTTAGCTGCTCTATATACTGTGTGCATTTCTATGCCTGCCTTTTTGAAAAATAACAAGGAGTCTGGTGGCACCTTAAAGACTAACAGGTACCACCAGACTCCTTGTTGTTTTTGTAGACACAGACTAACACGGTTACCCCCTGATTTTTGAAAAATGTTATACTGCTTCAAAGACATTCTGTGATATAGACCTCATTTAACTCCCTTTTAATACGTCTAGGCTTTCAAGGTGGAAGGACATGTGAGGATGACTGGGCTGCTTTTGAGATCATTAGTTGTCTATCTTTAAACATCCACACCAATATAACCTTTTTACTTTCTCAGCACTGCAGATTTATGAATACCTTCTTGTTTTCCTTTGCCAGAGAGACTATTCCTACCTGCTAAGCTATGGAGAAGTTCCCTAGTGCTACAATATTATCTAGCAACAAGACATAATTAACGCTAAGCTGGCTACTTTCTGATGGTTCATAAACACACAGAAGAGAACTCTGAATTGAGTAGAGCATACCAAGTTAACTCAAAATGTCTCTCTTTTAAATTGGCTACTTAAACAGCCTGAACCAAGTACTTTTATTGATATCATAGGCTCAATTCTTTTGAGTTAAGCTGATGTAAATCTGGAGTAACTTCACTGATGCAAATGGAATTGTTCCAGATTTACATGCTGTAATAGAGAAAAATCTGTCCCCATGGTTTTTATATGATTAGCATTTCATTTTTAACATTGATTTTTTTGAATGTGAAATGATTTACAGTAGCTCAGACATCTTCCTTTCCATAGAAAAGTAGTAACTGTTAGTCTAGAATCATGTTGAAAAAATTTAATATACATTTCAACAACTTGTGAGTATAATTGTGAGTCACTACCTCTGAAATATAAAGCAAAAACTTAATCTACCAGGTTGCATAGATTGTGCTAACTACCGACATAAACTGTGGTCCTATAGTATATTATCTCCTGTCTTGCTAAGACCGGTGAAGATAACAGGGGGGAGAATTATATAGGACAGTGGAAAGTAATGAGAACTACAATTTAGGCTAAATATCAGCAAAAACTTCCTGTTCGGCTCTGGAATAATCTTCAAAAAGAAAAGATGGAAGCCCTGTCTTTTGTGACATCTAAAACTAGACTGGACAAAACAAGTTGTAAGCAGGAGCGCCACCAGCTTTTTTGCCGCCCTAGGTGGCGGAAGGTCCCGCCCCCGAAATGCCACCCCCGACAGAGGCGGCGGAAGGTCCCACCCCCGAAATACCGACGACGACCGGGGCGGCCAAAGATCCGGCCGCTGCAGTTGCCGCCCCCCAAATGTTAGCGCCCTAGGCGACCACCTAGGTCACCTAATGGGTTGCAGCAGCCCTGGTTGTAAGGTAACTCCCTTCTTTTCATGTGCCAATATATATGTATGTCTGTTTCTGTAATTTTCACTCCATGCATCTGAAGAAGTGGGTTTTTTACCTATGAAAGCTTACGCCCAAATAAATCTTAGTCTTTAAGGTGCCACCGGACTCCTCGTTGTTTGTATACATTATGAGGAATTCCTGCATTGACAGGTAGGTTATCTAATCTAGTAGTCCTTTTCTGTGTTTAACTGCTATTTTTTCTGTTATCACAGAGATCTTAGCTGTATGGCCCTACATGTAATGTGTACGAAATCTGAAATGTATGGGCAAAGGTGGCTTCTTCTGATGTCATCTTAAAGTGATATGAGGGCACTAAGAGAATTTCTTCCAGAGTTCTTGCTAGTGGTTTCAAAGTTTATATGCTTTGTAGGGTATATAGCACAAATTCCTAGAATGACTGAAGTTTGAATTTAATGTGCAATCATTCCAATAAATATAGTAAGGGAGTTCAGGAGGATAGATTCTGACCAATATGCAGGGAAGACCCTGAGAGATTCAATTTAATACATTTCACTATGCAGACACCTCCAGCTACACAAATCTCAATACATTGTTTACAAACCAGTAAATTATCACACACAGTAGATAGCTAATGCATGGTTTTCTAATTTGGTTAGCTTCACAGGGCCAAATTCATCCCTGGTATAACTCCACTGTGCCTCTGGAGTTACATCACTGATAAATTTGACTCATTATTGATAAACTAAGTTTCTTCAGACATCTCAAAGGAATTTTTTCTCCTTAAAGGAGTAAGTCCATTAAGCAAATGTGAAGCTTGAAAAATAAGCCACTTTAAAGTTAGCTAAGTGTGTCTTTAAAAGAACAATCCCCCAACTTCCTCCCTACAAAACCAGACCAAACCCTGATTTTTTTTTCTTTTAAGGCAGGGAATCCAAGGTTTTGTGTGTTTATAAAACTAAAAAATGCCCCATCTGAATCTTACGAAACTCAGAGAAAACAACTTTGAGCTGAGCACAAGTGTGGAAAACTTCAGATGAACAAATTGTTTTTAGGAAACTTATACATATATGAAATCAGATTTTTAAAATGGAAGTGCCTCCTTAACTATTAGTTCAGCAGCATGGCTACTACAATGCTATAACATACTAATATTTGTGGCGGTGTATAAAGGGAGACATGATCATTTTATTTAGAAATCCTTTTTTTTTCTCAAGGTTTAAAATCAATGTAGTTTGTACAAGGTCACTGCAAATACAGGAGGCATCAATTTCTGCAGCAACATAAATGTTTTTATGAGAAGCAGGTGTATTCCTGCAAAAGACCATCAAGCTAGTAACAACTCAGGGAGGAGTACATAATAATAGGTTGTTAACTCAGCCTCCGTGACAAGAGCATTGAGAAAGGGCACTTTGAAACTATTAATATCAATGCATTTTAAAATAAATAAATAAATACATAAATAAAAATAAAAACTTTACAAGAGAGAGTTTTCTATACACTAGCTCTTTAAATCAACAGCATTAGCTTTCTTGGTTTAAATAAGACAATCATAACAGAATTACATGAGAGTTCTTTAATTATACTGAGTCAGCAGCTTTCCTCAGTGCTTGAGTTGGTTAACCAAACCAAGCCTTTAAAGGTGAAACCCTATTTAATGCATAATCTTGCACTAACAAAAATAATTGAACAGGTCTAGTCTTTTATTTAAAAATATACGGTGCTATAAAATGTTTCATTTTGTTACATTGAAAAGGGAATGACTCACTCTGGAAGATCTCATCTTTCCTTTCTGAGTCCTATATCCTCAGCCCGTTGTGTGATTGTTTTGGATATGAAAGAGCAGACTTCGGGCTTAGTACATTTGCTTTTGGCATCACTGCTTAATCTAAGATGTGGCCTGGGTTCATGTAGTTATCTAGTCTGTTATTGGGTGTGAAAGATATTACAGGATGAAATGATAACAATTTGTCCTATATGAGGGGAAGTTTGTGGCTGCAAAACTAGATTCAGGAGTGCAGGGGTCTCTCGTCACTGTTCTCTCAGTATGTCCAATCTACTGAAGTAGTAAAATAACTGAAGTGAAGAACTGGGGCAAACTGGGAGGAAATGCCTGGGATGACAATGGTTCTAGTTTCTTGACAGTAAGTATTAGAATAACAGGCACACCTCAGACAACGAAGAGACTTGATTTGGTATGGACAAGTCAGGATGTTTATCAGTTTATCTTCTGAGATCTTGTCTCACCTTCCTCAGCTTCCCAATCTTGTGCCTCCCTCACTCCAAAGAAACGAGGTGCTTTTCAGGTCCCAAAATTTGATCCCCACTCTTCATTCTCTGAATAAATTAGCCCTCTGGCTGGCTCTAACCAATTGGCCCCAGTGAGTCCTATTTTCTAGTCTTTGTTCCTACAGCGCTTTCTTTTACATCATAATGTCAGCATACTTCAAAACTCCAAACTTCCTCAGGTCACTGGTATGCCAGAACACATTGTACAAACATGATGGTGGGTGAGATCTGTAAATTATGAGATTTTTAAGGTAGCAGCTGATTCTACAATACCAAGTCACTAAAATGGCCCTACTTGGATATCGGAAAAAGAAGGGGTATCCTAGGGGAAATCCAAATTTAGGTCTATGAAACTGGAGAGGTTTGAAGATGAACCAGAAAAAGAAGAACAGTGAAATGGAAAATGGTGTCACTGGGCTTAGGGTACAAGGGAGGACTTAAAAACTAAAACAAATTGAGCTGCCTGTATGAAGAGAGCTGGATTAGGTCAGTGGAACTGAAAAGAAAGATGGAGTTGGGATGGGGACAGAAGGTTAAGAGGAAACTTGAATGAAGTCTACAGGAAACTACACAGGGAGAAAGTAACATACTAGAATGTGCTTTAGTTTAGACAGACATAATATTAAAAATGGAAATAAGTACAAGCTATGGGGCTCATAGGAATTACTGGATGAAATGCTACTGTCTGTTATACAGGAGATCACACCCGATGATCATAATGCTCCTTCTGGCCTCTATCTATGAATCAATGATGATAGTTTCAGGGGAAGGAGGATTTTGGGCGCAACAAACTGATTGTGCTTTACGAAAACAGTGAACCAGCTTTGGTCTTCAAAATGGTTTATGTTCAAGGATAAAGATTTTGGTCAATGTTAGGGATAGTTTTTATTTTATGTAAGTTTATTCAGTTCCTAGGTTAATTACTTAGCAGACTTCAATGTAGTGGGTGTCTCCAAACACTGCATTTAATTTGTAAGGAAAGAAATCATACTTGTCTATATAATCATTATTTGATAGCTGTGCCACTACGAAATTAACTCTATACTTTCTGGAACTGACATGCCACCATTTTTTTGTGAATACAGGCCAACATTTTTGAAACTTGGCTATCCAGAATGAGTCTCTTAAATCCATATTCAGGAACCTAAATAAGTGGCCTCATTTTTTGAGATGGTGAGTTCCTGTCACTACTAGACCATGCACCTGTTTATCAAAAGGAAAATAAATAAAAACTAGTTCTCAATACAACAGTGTCTAAATTGGTATGTTCAATTAGTCTGTTCCTTAAAAGATTATATTGGTCTCCTCTTGGCATTTGATGTGTCAAATCTTTAAAAGAGATCCAAAATGTCCTTTTCATCCTATGTTCCTTAGTGTGATCTGAAAGACACTAGGCTGCTGTATATTTTAACTTTTTAACCTATTTATCTGAACTCTTCACCAGGGCCGGCTCCAGGCACCAGCCCACCAAGCATGTGCTTGGGGCGGCGCCTCGAGGGAGGTGGCGCGGCGGGGCACTCCGGCCCGAGAGCGGGGCCACGACTGGGCTCGCCACCCTCCCCGCAGCGCTCCGGCCGGTCGGGGAGAGCGGGGCCCCGGCCGGGCTCGCCGCCCTCCCCCCGGCACTCTGGCCACTGGGGAGAGCGGAAAGACCCGGCCGGGCTCGCCGCCCTCCCTCCAGCGCTCTGGCAGCCGGGGAGAGCGGAGAGCCCCAGCCGGGCTCTCCGCCCTGCTCCCGGCTCTCTGGCCGGTCGGGGATTGTGGGCCCGCGGCAGGGCTCGGCGCCCTCCCCTGCCGCATTGGGGGGAGGGTGGGAGGGAGTGGTGGCTTTTTTGCCTAGGGCGGCAAAAAAGCCAGAGCTGGCCCTGCTCTTCACACTAACAGCTGACGAGTATAGTTAACTATATTATTCTTGCTGTGTTACTAAATTATTTGTAAACTATTTTTTCTTAAGTGTGGGCTTCTAACATTGTTTGGGTAGAATGGAAGTTGAGCACAACTTTTCTTAGAAATCCACTTCTATCATCTGCTATTTTTGAGGTACTGAACTAGCTGTGTAATGCTGTATTTATGGATTTGTAACCTGTCTTTGCATATACTTTTCAAGCTGAAATCTTTAGAGCAGGGGCCTGAAAAACACTTGTGGCTAACAACTGGTTTTTAGATGTGAAACATTTGAATATCTAGTCTATTAGGTTTATGGGTTTAATTTAAAGTTCCAGAAATGAAATGTAAAACAGCTCATTACCTTTATTCCCTTACAAAAAGTTGTGATCAAAGAGTCATAGTCATTTTTAAATCTGCCAATGGAAGGTAAACACACTGAAATAACAATCAAATGTAAATAGCTGATTACTCCTCATTATTTTTTGGATTACCAACTCAAAAATATTAAATGCACTTTTTTTTACTTTTATGTCTCTTACTGTTGTGCAATGCTTTTGTCATATTAAGAAAAAAGAAAAAAGGTATCGACTCCAGAAGGGAACACAAGAAAAGCAAGCACTGAGTGATGTTTTCTTTAAATAATATCTTAAACAGCATAATATTTCTCAGTGAGATCTTTGCTTCAGCAGGAATGATAATAGTAATAGCTCTCTGGACCACTTTATTATTAAATACAAAGTTTTAGAAACTAGCTCTAAATAATTGAAGAAACCCATTAGGAGGACAGACAAACCAAGGCAGCTAATGGAGAAGGCCTAGTGCACAATCTCTCTGATAGAACCCTGGGCTGTATGTAATTGATATTTAGAGGCTAGATTTCCTTTTCTCCTAATAGTAATTATATCTGTGTCATTAATAATGGCTCCTGTAAGGTCTCTGGGGTTTTCTCAAAGGCAAAAATGATATCTGGTCAGAGAGGCCTCATAATTATTCACTCTTATTTGCAACAGTGCTGAGACCTAGATTTTTCTCATTTGAGAATCTAAGCTCTTATAGTTTTTCCCTTGGGGTCTACATTAATAACAGCAGAATAGGGAAATTGAAAAGCCTACTAAACACCACTCACTATACTAGAATGAGCTAGGCAATTTTGTTTTAATGGTTTATCTCCCAAAGCACATTTACAGTAATTATTTTTAAAATTCTCAAGGTGTGGTTTATTTGCCAGTGGTTTTGAAGTGCTTCCTTATGCTGAAAAAGCAAGGAACATTCATGAAGCTTGTGGTGAGAATGCTGATCAGTTCCTTGAATTACCTTCAACTGCAGGAAGTCTAGAGGTTGATTTTACATCAGTGTTCAAAAGTTCACGTACTTATCCAAATTATTCAGAATTCTTGGCTCTGCAAAAACACTTGAACTCTCATGAGAAAGGGGCTACCTCATGAGATTTATGTTTCCGGCTTCTGGCCGCAGCAGAAATATTGTTCTCTTACACAGCATGCAGCAATGTGTACCAAAGCACACCAACATGTGGCACATTCGCTGGTCCATGTAGACATATTACAGTTAACATGCACTGGAGAACTTTTGGGGTCTATATAGAGTGCAACAAATTAGTGGGCAATAGAATTTACAGCCCAGTAGTGAGCACTGCTGCACTATGTAGACATGCTCTATGTCGGCACTTCTGGTTCCACTGAGACCCAAGAAGTGCAGAGTTTAGACGATTTAAAAATAATAAGATGAAAATTGTTTATACTCTAAAACTCTGTGTGGGCCTGACCCTTTTTGCTGAACTGGCTACCCATCCTTAACAAGAATAATATTCACTAGCCTATATCTTTCATACTTATTATACATAAAAACCGTTTATTGAACCACTATAACGGCCACATACCTAAATCAAACTACTGCACATCTGTATGACTGTCACCATTTCCCTGTAGACAGTAAGCTCACTGGGATAGGGTGCATGTCTTCCTATGACTATTATGAAGGGCCTAGCACATGTGGCTATGATAAAAAATATATTTTTAAATGGATGCTTAAAAGTGTATTCTTCCTAATTTTAAAATCTAAGCTAAAGTCATAGTCTGAATACAGAAAGCAACTGCTGGTCGGTAACGGGGTTGCCTGCCACCTATCCATTGTTTTCCAAGGATAGTCCCTCAAAAGAGGGATATCTGTCAGGGTACACAGTACACACTACCAGCTGTCCAATTTTATAGGCTCATAGTCATCCCAGATGTTCTGATTTTTTGTACCTCAGAGGTGGCAACCCTAGTAGGTAAGGGAAGTATGGTATTAGTTGCAAAATGGTAGCCTCTGCACAAGTCTAAAATTTTTCACTCAATCACAAATTATGTAAAAGAATAATTGAAAAGCTTTTATTGTTAAACTATTCACTACTATGAGAGACTTGAAAAGAATCAAGTGAGCTACATATTGTGGTGTAGATATCTCAGAAGGGCAGGAGGTTATGGGACAAAAGAGAATAACATGACTGTATCTTACTAACATCAACCTCCTTAAACCAGAAATTTAGAGAGCTCCTTTATCTACACTATAATGACTACATTTATAAAGTGTTTTGAAAAGTATTTAGGGTAAAATTCTGTCTATCCCTCATGTAGGTGTAGTGTGTGTGTGAGAGAGCAGGAAGGACGTGGAACCCCGCACATGTAATGGGTGGGCAGAACTGTAGTCTCTGCACTCAAGTGAATGCAGAGACCTATCCCTTCTTACTTCCCCAAGAGAGCACATGGTGCCCCAAAAAGGGAGGGGAGGAGAACTGGCAGGCCATATGGGGGAGAGTAAGCTGTACTCCCAAAAGGAATGGAGCAGTTTGAGCACTTCCCTATGTACCGTGGAGTTCTGGGAGGCATTCTTGCCCTCTGAGACAGATGCCTCCATGGTGCAGCTCTACAACATTTCCAGTAAAAAGAAGAACAGGAGTACTTGTGGCACCTTAGAGACTAACAAATTTATTAGAGCAGGGGATTTCGTGGACTTTTGTTAGTCTCTAAGGTGCCACAAGTACTCCTGTTCTTCTTTTTGCAGATACAGACTAACACGGCTGTTACTCTGAAACATTTCCAGTGTAGAGCTGTGCCTAAAACTGTACAATCTATTCATTACTATGGATTTGGAAAAGTGGCAAGTCACACAATAGCAATTTACAAGCCCATGTATATTAATGTAGTATGCAGCTTTCCTAGACTCAGGATATAGAATACATAATCTACTGAGCACACACACTATGACTTTTAAAGAATATTGAGCACATATTCTGAGTGTCCATATCCTCAGAATTTAATAGAAAATTCCTATAATAGAAGTATTTTTTGACAATAATATGTAAACACACTTTTCAAAGTGGTTTAAATTCTGCATAACACACTTGTATGCAGGCACTTTGGAAGAAACTTCCTGACTCATTACCAATTTTCCACCTGTTCGTTTGTAACTAATCCTGACATTTAATAGTTATTGCCCAGTGATATTTAAAAAAATATCCCTTTTAAGTTTTTTAATCTTCACATTGCTCCTACAAAAATTATTTACCTTGAGCAGATCTTATGAATGTTACTGTCCACATTCAGGTTTATGCATTTTAAATCACATATTCAAAGAAATAAAGAAGTTTGTTTAAATATTTGATTTTGAAGTGGAGCATCATTTCTTCTGTGAGTAAAGTCAATACAACTTCAGGCTGATGGGAAAATTAGCAAGGTCATATTGCCCTCAAAATTCCTTAAACCTGATGCTTTGCTGTATCTCTCCACTTCATCAGCTTAATAAAAAGTAGTTATAAAGTAACAGCTCTTCATCTGTCCTCAAAATTTCCCCTGGTCCATACTACTCAATGACTCTCTCTCTTTAGTAAATTCTATAACCCCTATAATTCGAAAGAATGGTGAAGTGTAGATGTAGTGGGGCAGTCACCCCGCTCTGGCCCTGAAGGGGTTAAAACAGCCCTGGGAAAGGCCTGGCCCTGGGAGCCAATCAGCTGGGCTGATCAGGGAAGCAGCCGCAGCTGGGGCCACGCCCCTATCAGACCACCACTGGCCTTATAAAAGGGCTGTGAGCCAGGAGCTAAGGAGGTCTCTCTCTGGTTGTGGAGAGAGATAGACCTAGCTGCCTGGGAGCTGAGCAGGGTACCCAGAGTGAAGCAGGGCTGGGGGAAGGCCAGAGGAGCTGGGGAGCTCCAGCCTGGAAACCCCCCAGGTTGCAGGCCTTGTTAAAGGCTGGGAAAGTTACTGGGGTTGCAGAGGTGCAGCCCAGGGTAGGCAAAGGCAGCAGATCCAAACCTTCCTTGCCAATGATGAGTGGTACAGACTGCAGTCTGCCCCAGCGAGCGGGAGGGCTAGATGATGACTGGCAGTAGCCACTGAGGTAAGGTGGGGCTAGAGGGTTGGGGGTTCCCTGGGAGGGGAGACCCAGAGACTGCAGGGGTACTGCAGAGGGCAGAACCCTGAGTCAGAGGGGCACCAGGGTCCAGGAGGGACAAGGGGCCAGCGACAGGTGAGCCACCGGCCTGCAAAGGGCACTCTGGGCTGGAAGAGCTAATTCCCTAGACGACCAGCAGGAGGCACCGCACTGGTGAGTCTTGCTACGCAACAATAGACATCAAGTTACAGAGAATCCACCATTTACTTTAATTCTCTTTAATTGCCTCATGCTGCCGAGGAAGGCAAAACACCTACTGGTCTCTGTCAATCTGACCTGGGGGAAAATTCCTTCCCAACCCCAAATATGGTGAGCAGGCAGACCCTGAGCATGTGGGCAATACCCAGTGTTAAATCATTATGGAATCATCGGACAGATACCAGGCATATCGTACTAAAAGATTTAATTTGCAAATGTCTAGTACCTCTGAGGACAGTGAAGCAGGGGATATCAAGAGCTTCTTTGCAGAGTACCTCTTGGATTTCTAGGGTCAAACATTTAATGGATTGTTTGTTTGTCTCTGTGCAGACTCACTTATCTAAGGTGACAAATGTTGCTAAATGGACAGTTTTTGGAATGATTTATCGTCTACTAGAAATAAGATGTGTGAATTTGCCAGGTTTCCAGATACAATGTTATTTCAGGTGCATGATGTTCTGTAGCTGATAATATCACTGAAGTATTCAAGCAAAGGAAAACTTTCTATCGCACAGTAATGGAAACTTGGAATGAGATTTTCAGATTTTTTTTTTCCCCCCTGCCAGACCCCAACCTTATAATCCTTTGATCAGGACAAGCAGCCCAATGAAGGACAGGCACATGGGATGGGTTTAATTGGTACTTTATCAGTAATACATTAGGGAGGGGCACTATAACGCTCACCCCCCGCTCTCACATGTCAGGTTCCAGTGCGGGCTACAGAGCTTTAGAACCAAACAATAACTGCCCTGTCTACCCTACAGCTCAGGTGTGAAAACTTCTCTCCCCACAACCCCCAACAAACAAGGGGGCCCGGGGGGGGGGGGGGGGGGAGGGCGAGTGATAAGAGGCCACAAGCCTCTGTGGGGAACCACAGTCTGCCAATATGTCAGGCCTCTGCCCTGAGCATGAGGTCATAGAATCATAGAAGCTTAGGGTTAGAAGAGACCTCAGGAGGTCATCTAGTCCAACCACCTGCTCAAAGCAGGACCAATCCCCAAACTAAATCATCCCAGCCAGGGCTTTGACAAGCTGGGCCTTAAAAACCTCTAAGGAAGGAGATTCCACCACCTCCCTAGGTAACCCATTCCAGTGCTTCACCACCCTCCTAGTGAAATAGTTTTTTCCTAATATCCAAACTAGACCTCCCCCACTACAACTTGAAACAATTGCTCCTTGTTCTGTCATCTGCCAGCACTGAGAACAGCCTAGCTCCATCCTCTTTGAAACCCCCTTCAGGTAGTTGAAGGCTGCTATCAAATCCCTCCTCACTCTTCTCTTCTGCAGATTAAATAAGACCAGTTCCCTCGGCCTCTCCTAGTAAGTTATGTGCCCCAGCCCCCTAATCATTTTCGTTGCCCTCTGCTGGATTCTCTCCAATCTCCCACATCCTTTTTGTAGCGGGGGGCCCAAAACTGGATGCAGTACTCCAGATGTGGCCTCACCAGTGTCGAATAAAGGGACAAGGCTCCTACTAATGCAGCCCAATATGCCGTTAGCCTTCTTGGCAACAAGGGCACACTGCTGACTCGTATCCAGTTTCTAGTCCACTGTAACCCCAGGTACTTTTCTGCAGAATTGGCGCTTAGCCAGTTGGTCCCCAGCCTGTAGCAATGCAGGGGATTCTTCCATTCTAAGTGCAGGACTCTGCACTTGTCCTTGCTGAACCCCATCAGATTTATTTTGGCCCAATCCTCCAATTTGTCTGTCACTCTGGATTCCTATCCCTACCCTCCAGCATATCTACCTTTCCTCCCCAGCTTAGTGTCATCCACAAACTTGCTGAGGGTGCAATCCATCCCATCATCCAGATTATTAATGAAGATGTTGAACAAAACTGACCCCTGGTGCACTCCACTTCATACCGGCTGCCAACTAGACATCAAGTTGTTGATCACTACCGTTGAGCCCGATGATCTCCCCAGCTTTCTATCCATCTCATAGTTCATTCATCCAATCCATACTTTTTTAACTTGCTGGCAAGAATACTGTGGGAGACCGTATCAAAAGCTTTACTAAAGTCAAGATATATCACATCCACTGCTTTCCACAGAGCCAGTTATCTCATCATAGAAGGCAATCAGGTTGGTCAGGCATGACTTGCCCTTGGTGAATCCATGTTGACTGTTCCTGATCACCTTTCTCTCCTCCAAGTGCTACAAAATGGATTCCTTGAGGACCTGCTCCATGATTTTTCCAGTGACAGAGATGAGGCTGACTGGTCTGTAGTTCCCTGGATTCTCCTTCTTCCCTTTTTAAAAGATGGGCACTATATTTGCCCAATTATCCGGGACCTCCCCCGATCGCCACAAGTTTTAAGATAATGGTCAATGGCTCTATAATCACATCAGCCAATTCCCTCAGGACCCTCGGATGCACTGCATCCAGTCCCATGGACTTGTGCATGTCCAGCTTTTCTAAATAGTCCTTAACCTGTTCTTTCACTACTGAGGGTTGCTCACCTCCTCCCCATACTGTGCTGACTAGTGCAGCAGTCTGGGAGCTGACGTTGTCTGTGAAGGCCAAGGCAAAAAAAGCATTGAGTACTTCAGCTTTTTCCATATCATCTGTCACTAGGTTGCCTCCCCCATTCAGTAAGGGTCCCACACTTTCCCTGACCTTTTTCTTGTTGCTAACATACCTGTAGAAACCCTTCTTGTTACCCTTCACATCCCTTGCTAGCTGCAACTCCAGTTGTGCTTTGGCCTTCCTGATTATACCCCGGCATGCTCAAGCAATATATTTATACTCCTCCCTAGTCATCTGTCCAAGTTTCCACTTCTTGTAAGCTTCCTTTTTTTATGATTAAGCTCACTGAAGATTTCATTGTTAAGCCAAGTTGGTCACCTGCCATATTTGCTATTCTTTCTGCACAACGGGATGGTTTGTTCCTGTTCCCTCAATAAGGCTAAGTTCTCAAAAAGGTCCAACAGCAGAGTCCCAGATCTCATTTACCTCTAGGAACTGGCTCTTTTAGCCTCTACTTGCACTAAACAATGGCTGCAAGTGGCGATAAGTCAGGGATCTTAATAGCATTATGCAAACTTCTGTATTTTACTGTTTTCAACCCAATTGTGCCTCTCGGAGGCTGTGAGGACGTGAAAATCCCTGGACCACATGCCAGTTTGACCTCAACAGGAAAAATTCCATTGTGATCCCAGTACTAAAGCTTCCCATATCTTCTGAGCAATCTTAAAAGCACACGAGGGACAAGAAGTTTTGTTCATGGGATGAGGAAGTCCTGATGGCTATAGTTAAATGAATGCAGAACTCCCTATAGAGGTCTAGAATGTCTCTCTGGCCTGTTCCCAAAAATCACCAAAGAAAGCTCTCCAGGGAACATAAACTGTTACTTTTAAAAGGATTAAAAAATAATCCAATAATTCTGCTGAAATCCTCAGGGTTTCAGAGAGTTAAATTATTGTCATACACTGTGTTATTCAGATGAACTCAGATTCTAGATGCTGCTTTCAAATACAGGAGTGTTCGAAGGAGGCACTCAGTTCTGCAATGTCTGTGGGGGTAAAACCCAGTCTTCCCTCTAATACGAATGGGAGGCAAATGGGATATCATACAGGAAAAAAAACCCAAAGAATAGTCTGCAATATCTGTTCCATTCTTATTTGCGGTAGTCTTTATAGCAATATCTGGGGCAAATGAAGATTGATTGGGAACTATGCATCACTATATGCATTTTTATTGCCTCCTGAAGATTTTTTTTCCCCCTTGCATAGTGAGAACATCACATTTATTGTTCAGAACTTCTCAGCTGTCTTGAGTTTAGGTTTGATGGAACGGCTTATTTTGAGGTTTTAGAACTGTATATTTCCACTTAAGGGAGACCCACAGTAAACTGGGCAGTAAGATACCATAACCAAACTCCTTTTTGGACTCAAATTAGGCATAAATCAGAATGCTGGCCACAGTTTTCAAAGTTCACAATACAAGGATGTCCATGTGGTAACATCATTCACATTCCTATGTCAGATCTTCACAGTCTCTACATGTTTATGATAACAGTCCCATTTCAGGCTTGTAGTTGCTGCTGAAAACTTGACTGCTGATATTTCCACCACCAAATGTTGCTGGGAAGCTTCTGTGATTCTAGACATCCCTTCTACAGTAAAAACTTTGTTATCCGGCATGTTGAGGGAGTGTGTATGGGGGTGCCGGTTAATAAAATATTCTGGTTTACTGAGTTATACTTTACCAATGGAATACCAATTTTCAAAGAATTAGAACACAATAAAATGAATAAAGTATAAAATACTGGTAATACAGTATACAGGTATTCACCAATCCAATTGGTAGTAGTACTGCACTGCAGAGTGGTTGGTTTCTTGAAGCACTTAGGTATATACAGGTAAAGTTTTCTATACAGTAGGTGATCTTATGACACTACATATCACTATGGGCAGCATATGGTGTACACCCAGATCACTAAAAAACACTTAACACTAAAACTCTACTGAACATAATTTAATCTTTTTTTGGTGATTCAGAAGGCACTTCAGGATCTTGCAGTGCCTCAGGGTCATCATTATTAACATCAATTATCATTGTAGAAGTAGAAAGTGTAGGAGATTGGGCTGAATCTGTAATGACCCTATGACACACCCTGGAAGCTGCTTTTTTGAATAAATCCCTGATATCAGCTTGCTTACTTGACTTCCGCCTCTTTTGCATAAAAGTAGAGTGCAGAATGTGCAATTGCAGAACCTCCTGGGCAGTATATTAGTCCTGGTTACTAGATTGAAGATTTGTATTGGGGAATATCAGAAATGCCAGTTAATAGAGCTTTCTGGTTGATAAAGTGCTGGAGAACACAGCTTTTACTGTAATATTGCTGTTCTGGGGTTTTAGTAACTGTACTCCGAGGAGTTTCAGGGTGAGGACAAATAGATTTTTGTAAAGGCCACACTTGTATTTTCTGGTTTTGGGGTAGGGGTTTTCCTCTTCATTTCAGCATACAATTTTGCTTTGCATGTGGGCATTATACCCATTCGTTATCATGTCTGCAAAGCCTAATGTACTCCAAAGGTGCTATATAAATAACATTACAATGGTTCTATATAAAAACATTAACATGGCTACATCAAAGACATTAATATGGCATAAAATCAAATTTCCTATTTCAGTATCACAGTACAGCACATGATTCTGGTCTATCTTTCCAGAATCTGGCCTGCAAGAGTGGTACATGCCAGAGAAAGCTGTAACATCTCTTTTTTTTCCCTCTTAATAACACTGGTCTACAATTTTTGAGAAGTCGTCTGCTTCAGAGATAAAATGTGCTATTTATTATGTATTTTGATGTGCTGAATTCAAATATGACAATTAAAACAACTGGCTACTGTTTCTAAGATATTTAAGTTTTTACATTTTGTCTATGTATATTGTGTAGATAGTAGAGTTTTAATCATAAATTGTAAGCCTTGGTCTTTTCATGTGTTTATGGTTGCTTTACATGGTAATATTTCACCTGTCCTGTTTATGTAACACTTTAAAAATCAGCAAAAGGGTAATATCAATAAAATTTATTATGAAACAAAAGGCAAAAAACTATTATGTACATAGTTTAGTCCTATTCAGTGGCTTGTCTCTTGTATCCATTAAATGGAGCATCTCTTGTCACTGTCCAGCAATAGTCTGCATGCATTGATGGGCTCCATTTGCCCTGATAGCGTTTCTCCATTGTTGCAATGTCCTGGTGAAATCGCTCGCCTTGCTCGTCGCTCACTGCTCCGCAGTTTGGTGGGAAAAAATCTAGATGAGAGTGCCAAAAATGTATCTTTAGTGACATGTTGCAACCAAGGCTTTTGTATGCCTTGAGGAGGTTTTCCACCAAGAACCTGTAGTTGTCTGCTTTGTTGTTTCTGAGAATTTATTGCCACTAACTGGAAGGCTTTCCATGCCGTCTTTTCCTTTCCACGCAGTGCATGGTCAAATGCCTCATCTCGAAGAAGTTCACGAATCTGAGGACCAACAAAGACACCTTCCTTTATTTTTGCTTCACTTAACCTTGGAAATTTTCCACGGAGGTACTTGAAAGCTGCTTGTGTTTTGTCAATGGCCTTGACAAAGTTCTTCATCAGACCCAGCTTGATGTGTAAGGGTGGTAACAAAATCTTCCTTGATTCAACAAGTGATTGATGCTGAACACTTTTCCTCCCAGGCTCCAATGACTGTCGGAGTGGCCAATCTTTCTTGATGTAGTGGGGAATCTCTTGCACGACTATCCCATTTGCAGAGAAAACAGCAGTACTTTGTGTATCCAGTCTGCAGACCAAGCAAGAGAGCAACAACCTTCAAATCGCCACAAAGCTGCCACTGATGTTGGTCATAGTTTATGCACCTCAAAAGTTATTTCATGTTGTCATAGGTTTCCTTCATATGGACTGCATGACCAACTGGAATTGATGGCAAAACATTGCTATTATGCAGTAAAACAGCTTTAAGACTTGTCTTCGATGAATCAATGAACAGTCTCCACTCATCTGGATCGTGAACGATGTTGAGGGCTGCCATCACACCATCGATGTTGTTGCAGGCTACAAGATCACCTTCCATGAAGAAGAATGGGACAAGATCCTTTGGACAGTCACAGAACATGGAAACGCTAACATCACCTGTCAGGAGATTCCACTGCTGTAGTCTGGAGCCCAACAGCTCTGTCTTACTCTTGGGTAGTTCCAAATCTCTGACAAGGTCATTCAGTTCACCTTGTGTTATGAGGTGTGGTTCAGAGGAGGAGGATGGGAGAAAATGTGGGTCCTGTGACATTAATGGTTCAGGACCAAAAGTTTCATCCTCTTTCTCTTCCTTGTCTGACTCAAATGAGTGATTCTGGTGCATCAGGAACCAGCAGTCCTTCTCCATGGGGTACTGGGCGTATAGCTGATGGAATGTTTGGATAATGCACAGTCCACTTTTTTTTCTTTGACACACCTTTCCCAACTGGAGGCACCATGCAGAAGTAACAATTGCTGGTATGATCTGTTGGCTCTCTCCAAATTATTGGCAATGCAAAAGGCACAAGTGTTGCAGCATATGTGTGGGGCCCACCTCTTGTCCTGATCTCCAATTTTGCAGCCAAAATAAAGGTGATAGACTTTCTTAACCATAGTGGTTATATTGCGCTTTTGTGATGCAAAAGTCACTTCACCACAAACATAGCAGAAGTTATCTGCATTGTCCACACAAGTACGAGGCATCTCTGCTCACTTTGGCTAAACAGAAATGTGTCCCTTTGCAAAATCAAACACTGACAAATAAGAGAGCATGACACTGTATGATTTCTAGAGCTGATATAGGGCAATTTGTTCAGCAGAGTGATGTAAGCTTCGTTAGGATTGCATCATCCATGACTTCTAGGAATAACACGATGCAATTCATATCATGTATGACGCAATACCAGCTTCAGATTGCATCATTCATTGTTTTGCCTAAAAAGCAAGTACTGTCCAAACCCAGTCAGATTTATTCATAGATCCAGTCAAAGATGTATTTTAGTCATTTCTGGTTTAAATTGAGATCCCTTCCCTTTATAACTCACTTCTCCGCCATTCCCAAGTCAAGGGTCGTATATACTGACCCAATAGCATATCTTGGAAACTAGAGCCAATCAACAATTTTAAGCATCATTTTCGTTCTCAGTGACCCAGAATTAGTAAAGTTTGACTACATTTATTTCAGAAGCATTTTAGCTGTAGAGCAGTGTAAGCTAAAGTTGTTAATAAAATAAGTTAAAAATCAGGCAACAAAATAAACTGTCAGAAGCCTAATTTAGGTAACTGTCAATCTTGGGACAATTCACAATTATTTTTATGAAAATCTACAGCAAGGATGTAAGTCTGTACCTAAATCTGCTGCCACTTACACCAGAGTAATATTGTTGACTTATTAGAGCTCTTCCTGACTTATATTAGTGTAAGTGAGAGCAGAACTGGGCCTTGTCTTTGAGTTGCAATGTTTCTTGAAAGTTGCACCACTCACACTTGTGAATACCACTGCTCTTTTTGCCAAATCCCCTGAGCATATTCTAGCCTTTTTTTTCCCTTTTAAATTCCTTTTAAAGAGGATTCCTGTGCCAAGTTGCTCAGTAACACTGTATTTTCTTCAGAGTATAATCTACCAATGAGTTTGTGTAAATTTAATGCTTACAACTTAATATCCTTGCTAAAATTTTGATTGCCAATCTGTGGAATGAGCCAAATTGTTTCCTGCAGTTGAATTAATCTCTTAATAGATTATAGTATTTATCTTTCTAATTCAGAGTCAGATTTTTTTATTGTTGATAAATAAAACAAGTGCCAGCTCAAGTCATAATAGGGAAGCAACATGGGAAAAGTTATGTAATATATCCTTGAGGATCCCTGGAATCTGTGGATTTTCCAGGCCTCATTGGTTTGTTTACCAAATAAGATAAACAGCGTAACTTGTTTTTCAATCCGAGTAGTTCAAATTGTTGGGCTTTTCTCAATTCTAGCTTTAATAAAACAGCATAACTGTGCACAGAACTGCAGGCTCAGAACTTCTCAGACTGAAAAACAAGAAGCCCAGATATTTACAAAGTAAAAATATAACTCCCTTTTCCTGTCCTATGCTTTATGACTTTCTCCTCAGGGCTCTTTTCTCCTTTCCATTCATTGGTTTGTGCTTCTTAGAAAGGGAAAAGGAAATACTATTATCTCCTGAGTTTGGCAGGTTGAGATGCAGATACCTGAAAACTCATAGATGTTTCTCAAAGTATGAAGGTACCAATTACCACAAACTTCTATTCTGTAGCAAGGCCTACTCTTCAAACTGGGGTGTGCAAATGTGCACAGAATGGATGTGAGGAAAAGCAGATCCCAGTTTGTACTTACATATGTGCACATCTACATCTGGAGTGAGGGAATTGTGTATGCACCTTTGCCCAAATAGGCTTGAAGATTTTGGGTTCAGACTTCTGACAAGAATACCACTTATGTGGTTCTCATTTCTCTTTCTAATCTTAAAAACAATGCAATTTTATTTAGTCTAATATTCTCTGTTCTTTGCTAATCCTGTAGCTAGAAATGTGTACTGTGTAATTTGGCCTCAGGTTGTTGCTAAATCAGACCACAAAAACTGTAATCACAATGACATTTGTTATAATTGTATTATATCAACAATATCATGGCAGTCTATTCATCAAAACACATCAAAGGGGCCATTCATTTAACAGTGTTTATAAACCTCACTAATGTGGCATCATGAGATGTGCGTATCTGTTTTTTTCTACTGTTCTCAAATCTGACATAAAACAAGACAAATCAAAACATAAACAGATCAGTACAAAACAAAACTAACACTTAAACCTAATGATTGTATATGGGATAAATAAAGTGAGAACAAGTTTCCAAGTTTAAAAAATATAAAGATATTTCAATATATAACATGCTGCTCTGTAGAGTTTTATTTGGTTGATGTTCTAAGCAAGACCTACTTTCTCATAGTACTTGATCTCGTAGTCCAGAATGGCTCCATTGGGAAAGTCAGGCTCTTGCCATGAGAGGGCAATGCTGTTTTGGGAAGCCCAGTCCTTCCTTACCATACCTATCAAGGAGGGTGCTGAAAGGGAAAAGGATAACTAAGGATTAAAGAGAAAGCACACTGTTTAATCTCTTTGACTTTACTTTCTTAGGATACTGACAAGTGGTGACCTGTAGGCAGAAGAGCATGACAGATGGAAATTCTCAGCCCAACTCTATAACCTGGAGTTAATGTTGAAAGTACATATCAGTAATTTCATTGTTAAAGTGTGGGTGTACTTTTTAGAAGTGACTGAGAAATGACAACACCTTATTCAAAAGATCTGCTCTGAGTGATATCTGACTTTATAGAAAAAAAAATATTGTTTTATTCTTATTAGTACTACAGAACCAACAAAATTTACAGAAGTGCTAGATTCTGTCCCTTCTTCAGCTACATCAACAGAACTGTTATATTCAAATCAATTGCACCTGTATAAATTTATTGACGATGTCACAAGCACATAATCTGAAGGCAGTTGGGTTGCACTGGTATCACTAAGATATAAGAGAAATATAAATTAAGAGTAATCTGAATTGAATTAACCAGATTTCTTCATAATAAGTAAATTTTATATTTAATTTATAAATTGGGTCAAATTTATTTTTGGGTCAAAAGAAATTAACAATTTAAAAATTCAATTAATTCCTGTTTTTGTTAGCAAAATTTAAAAAAACCCCAAACCAACCTAGTACATTTTAGTAGGTAACTGAGATTATGTCATCCACAGAATGAACAAGCATATTATAATACACTCATTTTATGCATTTTTCCTCCCTATGACTAGAACACAAGTGAATCTACATTTCTATTGGGGATTATATTTTTTGTTCTACAATAAATTGTGTGTAGAATATAAAGATTTTACCCATTTATTGACTTGCAGAAAAAAGATATATTGTAAGAAATATTCTGCACAAAACTCAAATGCAGTAAAATTCATAAGATAAAATGTATTTGTAAATCAATTAAACATTCATTTAGCAAAACATTATTAGAACATCAGAGTTGTCTAAAGCACTTTTGAAAGTGAGAAAACTCACAATTAATGTTCCATATGCAATGTGAACGCTATCCTTTAGACACACCAATCCTCTCATATTGTGGATACTAATTATAGCTTTAAGGTCTTTAACTCATAGTTGTCCTTCCCCTGGTAGAGGGAGAGTTCAGGCCAGTATTGAGAGGAAGTGTATGGTCAATGAGGTTTTGCAGCCCATTATATATAGTGAATGCAGCAAAATTTGACTTGCCCTGTATATATAGGGTGAGTTCTCTGACCAATGGGTGAATGGAGTACAGTACAGTGTCATTACATGTTTGATGTGTAAAATATACAAGATGTTTTTTTCTCGACTGTATTGGGAAAGCAGGAATCAGGATTGTGATATTTTCCCCCTCCCAAAATATAAATCATTTCTTTTTCCTAGGGAGAGGGAGGAAGGGAAAACAACTGTAAAAATGGAAGCCAGGGAAACACAACAAAGAAGTTATGATATGAAACATAACACATACTATGTGATTCATTTTGTAAGCATATTTATTCCTCAGCCACAATGGCATAAATGTCATCCACATGAAAAGCTTGCAGTTCTGTAAGTAAAACACAAACACAATTGAGAACTCACTTTGCTAACTAGTTGGTCCTACTACTCCCCTATATTAGGGCTATCATATGTCCAGATTTCCCCGGACATGTCTGACTTTTTGATCTATAAATAGCCGTCCAGGGGGGATTTCTAAAAATGTCCAGGATTTCCGCCCGGTTGGCTATTTATAGATCGAAAAGCGGCACTGCTCGGCAGCCAAAGCCCCTTCTCGGTTCCCCCCATCCCCTGCAGCCTTAGCACGCCCCTGGCCCCGCAGCTGTCTTCCCCCTCCTCCCCTTCCCTAAACGCTCTGCCCCCCTTCTCCTCCCCCTCCCCTGCTTCCCGCAAATCAGATCTTCGTGGGAAGTCTGAAAAGAAGCAGGGGCAGGCAGGCAGCAGCAGGTAAGCTGGGGCGGGGGGATGCGAGGAGGAGGGCTCCGGGGAGGTGCAATGCGGTCCGGCCCCGGCCGGCCCCAGCGGCTCTGGCCCGGCCCGGTTCGGGCCCCGGGGCACCGGCCCCAGTTCCGGCCGAGCGCGCCAGCCTGGCCCTGGCCCCAGCGGCTCCGGTTCCGGCCGAGCGCACCGGCCCTGACCCCAGCAGCTCCGGCCCGGCTTGGGCCTCAGGGTGGCCGGCCTTGGCCCCGGCCGAGCACCTCCGGCCCCAGCGGCTCCAGCCCGGCCCGGCTCGGCTCGGGCCCTGGGGCACCAGCCCCAGTTCCGGCTGAGCGGCGCCGGCCGAGCACCCCCGGCCCCAGCAGCTCCCGTTCCGGCCGTGCGTGCCGGCCCTGACCCCAGCGGCTCCAGGCCGGCTCCAGCCCCAGGGCGGCCGGCCCCGGCCGAGCACCTCCGGCCTGGCCTCAAACCCCGCGACTGCGGCCAGAGCGCAGCCCGATTCCTGGGCTCTTGTTAAAGCCGGCCCTGGTCGGGGGACAGGGAGTGGGGAGTTGGATGGGTCGGGAGTTCGGGGGGGGCTCTCAGAGGGGCAGGGAGTAGTTGGATAGGGCATGGGAGTCCCGGGGGTCTGTCTGGGGGCGGGGGTGTGAATATGGGGTGGGGGTGTGGATAAGGGTCGGGGCAGTCAGGGGACAGGTAGAGTCCTAGGCGGGCAGTTAGTGGCAGGGGTCCCAGGAGGGGGCTCTCAGGGGACAAGGAGCTGGGGGAGTTGGGGGTTCTGAGGGGGGCAGTCAGGGGGTGGGAGGGAGTGATTGGGGGCAGGGCAGAGGCGGGGCTAGAGTGGGGCTCCTCCCCCCCGTGTCCTCTTTTTTGACTGTGCAAATGTGGTAACCCTACCTATATACCAACAACACTTTTGTCAACTTCTTTCTTTTGGTGCCTAGGTCTCTATTTTCAAATATGACCCAAACTGGGCATCCAACATCACCAAATGCCTTAAAAATGCATTTTTCAGAAAGCACTGAGTATCCACTCTCTGAAAACCAGGGCCCTTTAAATTGTCCCAGATTGGACAACCAAAAACTTAAGCACACAAAATAACTAGTGTATTAACTATTAAAAATGTAGGCCCTAGATTATTGCGAGTTTTGACCAAACCAATTCTTATGTGCTAAAATCATACTGTACTGATGGTGAGCTGGCTAGACAGAAGGACAGAGTCTTTTGAAATGTTCTATTCTTCAACTTCAATTAATCATCAAGAAACTGATTTTCTGCAGTTTTTGAAACATGACTGAATTATTTATCTTGCTATTTAACAATTCCAATTCAATATATCGAAGAAAAATGATCTGTTTTAATTATTTCAGTCCAATCAATTTAGGTATGTTAACCAATAATAAACTGTTTGCAGTATTGATCAGCAGCTTTCACATATACTACTGTGAAAATGAGAAACAACCACATAATGAATTAAACACTCTGAAAACTAAAACGAGCAGGCCAGCTCTACATAAAACCGCATTTTCAGATTTTCTGCTCACTTTCCATCGAATTTATAACTTTACCCACCCATCTCTCCAATATCCAATGGCAGTTAATTCCATCCATACTCCCCTCAGTCATTCATGGTTCTACCCATCATATCTCCCTTCTAGGTTTCGTGACAGATCTATAACTTTGTTTTTCCTCCTCTAATTGGCCTAGTAGAAATAACAATTTTTTATCACTTTCCCTTTTTAGCTTTGGAAAGAGTGTCTCATTAACAGACTGAAATAAGAGTCTATTTCTAGTAACAAACTTTCAAGTATGTTTACTTTTCATGTAAATACTTTAGTGACATTAAAAAAGTAAAAATAATCAACAAACTCCAGAATAAAAACAAAGCAAAACCCAGTGGAGCTGGGTTTTTTTTCCCTCGGAGAAAGGAAGCTTTCTCTATATACATCTTTATCTATCTATGTCTAAATATCTATATCTATATAAATAGTGTGAAAAGACCTGTTAGGTCACATACAGTGTCCATTTCTCTGCCTGTGAAGAATTATTCTCCACAGTTCAAAAATGTAGTCTCCTCTGATATATGAAAAGCATGCAAAATGTCATGCTGCAACTAGACTTTTTAAAATTGTGTGAAGCAGGGTGATCAAAAGTGGGTTTAGAAAGGAAACTATCTTAAACCTTTATCTATGAAGTCTCAGACATGACTCCATGATATTTTTACCTTGCACAGGGCAATGCAAGCAAGAAGCAAGCAAACAAAACCTATCAAGCTATTATGCTGATAATAGAAGGCTTATAAGAATATTCATTAGACAAGTGCTTTAAAAATACACAGTATAAAACATTAACACAATATAAGCCTAATTTTTTCCCTAGAGTTAAACATATAAATCCCTTGATGAAAATGACAATTGTGTACGTGTATTTAAGTGTACAACTTGACCCCAATACAATTATTTTAAAGGTAAGATCAACACCCCCAGCTGTTATATTGCAACAAGGAAGCAGCAGCCTGAAATGAACAGGGACTATATAGAGGAAAACATGCCAACAAACACTATTGTGATGAGGCCATCCTCTTCTTTTGCTATTATACTTTTCTCTATGTGCCTCTCAAATTGTGAGCAAAACATCTTTTAACATACAACATATGGTTGATTATTATTTGGTGTCTATTTTCTAAACTCATGCAGCAATTTGTGTTGCTTTTCAACCTGAGTTCACTGCAGTAACTATTATGCTTCATCCAATGAGTGTCAAATCACAGCCTTGGCTGAAGAGATTATCATCTCAAATGTTTCATGTGTGAAGTAGTCTATCCCTTCTCTCTTTGAAATAACTCAGTAGCAAAATAAGAAAACAAAGTGCCTTCAGCTCCCTCCCAAGCCAGTTCTTGTCCTGACTTGCAATGTTGAAAATTCTATACCTTGGACAATGGAGCTTGTACATTATTGATCTGGATCACTGCTAGCATTGTGCCTTGTAAATCAAAATGTATTTAAGATGCATACTGCTGTGGTACTTTATTCCTGAGTTAGGGTGTTGAGCATCAAAAAATGTTATCCCTCAAATCACTACATTTAGCGAAACAAACAAGTAGGCCATTAACTGTTTCTGATAAGTTCAGAGAGAGATGACACTGCAATTTGTCATATAAAGGTTCTTTCCGTATTTCAGGGGACACAATGACTTAGACTAGAAAGAGAACTCACAGTTATAAATTCATTCTACCAAAAAAAAAAAAAAAAAAAAAAACCAAAGCAAGTGATAAAACAATGTGTTCAGTTCAATTATGATTTCTTTAGTTCTCAACAAAAAATAACACTTTCTACAAGAGATTCATCTACTTCTTGTAGGGGCTGCTCATTTCTAGAAAAGCTAAACCAGAAGTTGATTAAACCCCAAAGTAATAGGTGGATCTTGTCTATTTATCAAAGATAATTCTTCACAACTTGAAAATTTAAGGGCAGGTGAATCCTGTATGTCATTTATAACCTGTTTTGTTTATCTCTAATGAGTCAAAGGTAAATTATTTTTGCTAGTCTTTTGAAATTCAGTACTGTGGGAGAGTTTTTAATTCAGTTACCTGATGAAGCCATGTAAATGAATTTGGTTAACATCTTAACATGTCTTTTAACCCACCATTTAATGGCTGCATCTTCTTGCCTCTGGTACTGGGCTGAAGGATGCTTTCCAGATCTTGGACTCATTACTGTTCTTTGCTTTGTATGGAAGCTTCTTTGTGCCATCTGGTCTCTGTATTTCCCTGTTTCTTGAATTGCAGTGAGTCATCTTCTATGTTGCTAGATTTTTTTTTCTTTCTGTATTCATTTCTTCATAATTTCCCTTTTGCACTGTGTTAATGAGTATTTGTTCTTTATTTCAGAGCGAATTTATTTTGTTGTAAAATGCATTATTTTTAAGGTTTTTTAATCCACTTTCTTATGGAGTACATGGAAGATGGAGAATATTCCTTTAATGGATTTGTTTGTAAGATAATTGGGGCTTGCCACCTCTCCATTGACTCATCTCCTTATGGTTTGTTTCAGTTACCTATGACCCTCTCCCTTGGGTATAGATAACTCAGATCTCTAAAGCTTTATTTTTCCCTTCAGTCAATTTTTTTTTTATTTTCCAGTTTTCTGTTCCGCAATGTTTAAGAGTATGTAAAGAGTTCTTTTGAATCGATATAAACATGCATAATATCTAGAAAAGTCTCTTTGGCTTTTTTAAATATAGTATTTTTAAAGTTTGTTATAATAATCTTTGCAAAGTAGTTTCTTCTAGTAACCCTTCATAACTCTTACATATTACAAAATTCAATGGGGAACTTGCATCAGTACAAACAATTTCTAAGTTCATCTGCATACAGTATATCATCTCTCTATTTACGTGTGTGTGTGTGTGTGTGTGTGTGTGTGTGTATATATATATATGTGTGATCAAGTAGAGGGGGAGCTGGAAGTCACCCTTATATTTAAGTTGCCTGACACTTTCCATTATAAAAGATTCTTACCACATTTTCAGAAACTAACATTTCTATTGTATTGTATTGTATTGCAGCAGGCCTTTCAAATTCACAGGGGGAAAACCCTGGGGCCAGAGATGTGCCTTTTGATCATCCCATGATACTTTATTCAGGTCTGGCTAAGTTATAAGGTGCTGAAAATCACCATTTCCCATCTTTGGCCTGCACTGCTGAGCATAATTGTAGCATCTTTCCAAAATTCCTGAACATTCTCAAGCTGGGCTTCTAATGTCCCGTAACAGCAGGAGCAGCATACATTGCATAGGGAATCAGAGGGAACAGAAAGCCTCGCTGCTGATGGAGCAGTTGTAGGAGCAAGGGGGAAAGTAAAGAGAGCTGTGCCAGGCCCCTCACTGACCAGGCTGAAGACCATGCACGTCGCTCCAATGGAGTCCTGACCCCCTGTGGGTGAAATACATGAGGAAGGAAACCAGCACACTTCTCAGGGGCAAGACAAGAGATCCAGGAACAAATACAAATAAGAAATAAATGGAATCAAGAAAATCTGAGTTCTTGACTCACTTCTGATAGATGTTGATAATTATATATGCATTATATATATTAAACAACATCCTACACCTCACTGGGAGATCACGCAAGCTGGGAATAAAGCCCAGGTCTCTAATTGGGCAGCCCAAATCCCATATATTTAGTCACACTACCTCTCAGGAAGAACCTATTGTATCTCTGTCCTTGTCTAAACTCTCAGTATAGTAGGGTTTCTGAGTGAATTTGACATGAATTGGTAACACACCCTGTTACGCTGCATCCTCTAGTTCAGGGGCCTCAAACTCAATATATCTTAGGGCCAGTGCCAGTCCTCAAATCCTCCCAGTGAGCCAATAATGTCACTGAAGATGGTGTTCAGAAAAGAAAACGTTTATATTGTTTTTTATTTTGAATTTCTTAGAAATAATAAAACTGTCATACATCTTTATACAATTCTTCACCTGCCAGAGAGTTTTTAGTGTTTGCCAGAAATATGGCAACACTTCAGTTCTGTCAGTTTGTTGATGTTTGGCCTCAGTGACTGAGCAGTTGAAACCTTCGGGATTGCAGCAAGATGTGCATCAGATAGTTGTGTTCGTTCCACTTTCCCACACTCCATGCTCTGCTGACAGCAGGACCTTGCTGGGCTGGGCCATCTTGGGCACAAAAGCAGCTGAGAAGGAGGCACAGTCATGGTCTGCCCACTGGTCAGATGCAGGGGGGGAGGCGCATGGCTACTACCCGCAGCAGACAGAGCCAGCAGCATGGCTGCATCTCTCCTGCCCTCTCCCCTCCTGCCCTCTCCCCTCGGCTGGCAGCCATGAGGGCCGGATGAAATAATTTTTAAAAAAGTTTCCGTGGGCCGCAGCAGGGAGGTTCTTGGGTTGCAGATGGCCTGCGGGCCTGGATTTTGAGAATCCTGCTCTTAGGGTTACCATATTTCCACAATGAAAAAAGAGGACACTGGGGTGGGGGAGCCCCGCCCTACCCCCACCCCCATCCACTCCCTCCCACTTCCCACCCCCTGACTACCCCCCCAGAACCCCCAACCCCCCCACTTCTTGTCCCCTGATTGCCCCCTCCTGAGAACCTCCAACCCTAACTGCCCCTCTAGGACCCTACCTGTCCTCTGACTGCCCCAACCCTTATCCCACGGGTGGCAGGTTTGTATAAATTTTGGTGGTGCCCAGAACCCGCCTCCCCCACCTAAGGCTCTGGGAAAGGGTTGGGTGGGGAGAGGAGGTCTGGGGTGTAGGTCCTGGACTGGGGATTAGGGTGCAGGAGGGGTGCAGGCTCTGGGATAGAGTTTGGGTGCTGGGTGCAGGCTCCAGGCTGGGGCAGGGGGTGGGTGTGCAGGAGGGAGTGAGGGGTGCAGGCTCTGGATGGAGTTTGGGGGTGGGAGGCAGTGCAAAGGGAGGGGGTGCAGGCTTTGGGAGGGAGTTTGAGGGCAGGAGGGGGTGTGTGGGAAGGGGAAGGAGTTTGGGAGGGAGTTTGGGGATAGGAGGGGGTGCAGGGGTGAGGGCTGTGGGTCTGAGGATGAGGGATTCATGATGCAGGAGGGGGCTCAGGATGGAGGAGAGGATTAGGGTGCAGGGGGATGAGGGTTGGGGCTGAGGATGAGGGGTTCATGATTCAGGAGGGGGCTCAGGGCTGGGGAAGAGGATTAGGGTGCGGGGGATGAGGGCTGGGGCTAGGAATGAGGGGTTTGTGGGGTTGGAGAGGCTCAGGGCTAGGGTGGAAGGGCAGCCTGCCTTGCCATTAGTGGATGGGAGGCACTAGGACCCTGGGGCAGCAGACAGCAGTTGCTGCCAGGAGGGCGTAGGGATGTGCTACTCGGGCAACACAAGCAGGCAAGGGAGAAGGGCGCGCTGCTTTCTTTCGGGCAGGGACGGGGGGGCCGTGGGGAGGGGGATACGCGGGGGGGGGCAGGTGGAGGCCGGGGCCCGCTCCAGGCAGGGCCAGGGGAGAGACCCAACTCGAAATATTGCTGGAGCAGGGCCCAGGGCCCTGGATATTACTGGAGCTCAGGCACCACAAAAGAATATAACCCACTGCCCCCCCCCATATTCACACCCCTACCCCCAGACAGGCCCATCCAACCCTTCCCCTGTTCCATGACTGCCCCCCAGATTCCCCTTACCATGCCCATGCCTGTCAGATGCTGGCTCCACGTGTAGGCAAAACATGCTGCCGGTGGGGCTGTTTGTGTCATTACACCAGGCTGCAGGCAGCATGGGGGGAGCAGGGGAGGGGCTCTGGCTGCTGGAGGCCAATGGGAGCGGTGCAATCAGGCCCAGCCGCCCAATCAGTTGCGCCACACTCTGCATGGAAGGGAGGGAGGGAGGAGAGGGGAGGGATGGAAAATCCCAGACCTTTTAACCTTGTTACCAATTCCTCCCGGACGGCTATTTAAAGACGCAAAAGCAGGACATGTCCGGGGAAATACGGACGGATGGTAACCCTACCTGCTCTAGTGGCTGGTTCACAGAGAATAACAGCCTTCTCCTACTGCCTGCTAATATAGTCCTTTATCTCAAGTGGTAAAAGTCTGTGCTGCAGACTTCTCCCCTCTGTACCTCCCCCCAAGTAAATTAGATTAAAAAGCCATTACAAAGTATTTAGGTTGCAAAGTGAAGCACCTGAAAGTTAGGAAATGCCAGTATTGAGTTTGCCTGTGCAATCTGAATTCTGTCCCTTAGTCTAATACGTGTTACGTTATGGTCTTCATTGTATGATATGCTATTTTTTCCTCGGGACCCCTGCCTCATTCAGTGCACAAGATGGACTGTGCTCAGTGAATAACAGAGCTATTCTATTTTCCTTTTTATTCTTTTAATGATATACAAGCTAAAATGCTTTCCCTGCCTAGTGGGGAAAGGACCTTGGTAAGCCCTACTGGTGGAGGCAATCAGTTTGTTTCTCAATTCCTCCCCACCTTCAGTTCAAGGAGGATCTTGAGGATGGCATACTAAGCAGACTTTTCTCCACTTTGGAGCCTGGCAGATGTGAATCCTCCTGGTTCCTCATTAGCTCCCGCCAGCCTTTCCTACATAGCATCTCTTGTGGCAGGAGCCACTGTGAGTACAAAGCATTACATCGGCATAGTCTGTGCCAAGACCAGGTATGAGGCCAGTTTTATATAATGGGAAAGGGGGACATGCTTTAACATGAAGCAAAGATAATGGTTTCCTTTTGTTGGGGACCAATTCCTTGGAGGGGTGGTTATGGGGACTAATCTGAGTGGCCTTTGGCTTTAAGTCTCTTGTGGCCAGAGAGAGAGAAAAAAAGATTTTATTGCTAAGTATAGAATGTTTTTGGTTATTGATATCATATATGTTATGTTTATGGAATAAGTTAAAAGTTGCAGACATTCATTTTATTCAGGAAATTGATTGTAGAGTCCTTATTTTCAACCAAGTGTTGTACAGAATAATTTAAACACATCTATGTGTAAAAACCATCTAGTAGATGTGATAGGAACCTGGACAAAAAACATAAAATAAGTACTGCTCTTTTGGGTGATATTTTTTTCCCTTAATCGCAATACAAGAAAGGGCTATTTGTATTTTCAGATCATCTTCTGTAAAGTACTGATAATATTAGACTGAAAAACAACAACTGGTCTAGATGAGAACTTGTGTTGGTAGAGTAAAAAAATAGGAATTTCTGGTTCCTTGAAAAACAGCTTTTACATCTGGATACCTAAAATTACAGATGAATAAATGGTACCATAAAAAAATGTGACCTACAACTGAATGTGACCTATAACTGCTAACTATAAATCGTGACATCCTGCAACCCTGAATATTTTTCTAGACAGAAATAAAAATTGTATACCTTTTCTGTTACTAGAAAACACAGTCATCTGTGTATGATACATCTTAACCTAGATTTCTGTAACTGGATTAGAATGTATGAAATTTGACACTAAGTAAAGTGTTATCTCATACATGGCAATACATGGAGTTGGAGGTTGTATTCATAGTCGAGCACTTGGGAAAAAACATTATGGTGCACCGCAGGAAAACTATTGATTTTACTTCTGATTCTGAACAGTCTGTGAGGAAAAAGTAATGAGCAATAAAAAGATGTTTTCTAAAGGGAGACATTTCATCTTAGCAACAGAACTGGAAGTATTGAAGCCACATTTCCTCATCAACAGTGCAGTGTTCAGTATAATTAACATTCGAAATATATGTACATTAAATACCACTAGTAGTTCTATGGGACAGTTGCATTTTTTTAAAATCTTTGCTTTTGCTTGTGAGTCCATTTGTTTTGATCCTTCATTGTAGAAACAGAGGAAGGAAGGAAGATTGTCTCAGAGCTGGGCTTTATTTCTAGCTCTGCTGTGGCGTTCCTGTATGACCTTGGATAAGTTATTTAATATTTGTGCCTTGGTTCCCCAAATCTAAGATGGGGATAATACTTTAATGTTAGTTGGGTATGGTGAGGATACATTCATTAATGTTTGTGAAGGGCCTGCATATTATGAGCGATGGGGGTTATGTAAGTAGATAGTCTAGTAAAGATTTAGTTTTTATTAAACTGCTCTTCATAAACAACAGCCCTTTATATATTTTAAAGAATACAGCATGGCATCACCAGAACTGAAACATCTTTTGGTTTACACTGAATTAAATGAGGATTATTTTTCTTATTATAGAAGGCACTTTCCAATTAAGTGCATTGACTAGATAAGATATTTGATTAATCATATTAGAGAGTCTCTTATCTCGATAAGCACTTCAGTGGTAATTCACAATTATAGTGGCTGGGGGATATGCTAGTACTGACCTCGGAGTTCAAAGCTGAACTTGAAGGTTTACTGACACAGTAACTCCCTCCTGTCATGTATTTATACCTGCTCCGGTATTTTCCACTCCATGCATCTGATGAAGTGGGTTCTAGTCCACAAAAGCATTATGCCTAAATAAATGTGTTAGTGTCTAAGGTGCCACAAGGACTCCTCATTGTTTTTGCTGACATAGCACTACAGCTATCAAATTAACACATTTGGGATCAAAATCAATGTTTTGCTTTATTGTCTAATACTACTTGCATAAAAGTCAGCATGCTAACGACAACATTACAGTGTGTTCGCAAGCCGTGCTGCATTAATTGAAAAATATGCCTCCAGCATGTATGTGTAATTATGATTCCCCCTCCCCCATTTCAAGTTATTTTTCTCTTGCCATTTTCCTTTGTCCAGAAATGGTGAAGGGAAGCCAGGTCAACATAATTCTACGGTTCAAAAGTGGATTCTGCTGCATTACTCTGGGCAAAGAGTTCAGATAGATTCAAAATTTCTCTCTCATCCAAGCTGAATTGTGAACTTGACCAGTTTTTTCAAACCTCATCAATAAGTAGATCTTTTCTCCCTTTACCTCTTAGGGTCAATAACAGATAAGAGAAAAATTGACTGTATTTTTGCTGTAATTTATACATTATATAATATTGCTACACCTTTGTTTTCTATCATTTATACTGCTGTACGTTGTATTGCAAGCAGGAGACTGGCAGCTGCTCATTGCTCTCTGCGTCTTACTTGAGGACATAAGCAAGCCCTAATGCTACAAAGCATATTGGGATAGAAATTATATAAAAAGACATTGTACAAAATAGGACCAGCCCTGCAGACACTCTGTGTAGATGTTCTCTCCAATCAGAATTGTGTGTGTGCAGAGCAGCTCCTCTAAAGATGCACTGGACTGTGAACTAATTCGCAGACCTTAAAACAAAACAAGAAAAAGCCAGTTTTATGTATTTTATTTCTGAAAATGCCTAAACAACAGTAACTGGAAAAAATCACATCAATATTTTCCATAAACATATGTTTGAAGTGTTACTGTATATACTCTGCATGTCTGAGATACTCAAAACAAGTTCTATTCAAACAAGCTTAGAGGAGTTGTAATTCTCTGTCATGGGGTTGTGGCTGCCCTGCATCGCCCCCTGCTGGCCAAGTGTGGCACTGCCAGCACTCCCTGCCTCAGTTTCTCTCCCCAGGGTGGATCTCCTTGGCTTACCAGACACCAGTCTGTTCTGGAGATGTGGTTTAGCCCTCTAGCCAAGTCACAATCAAGCCTAACCCTTCCTGGGTAGCAAACTGAAAGTCCCAACAAACAAAAAGTTTCCTCTGCCTTTTGGGGGCTTCTCTTCAGCCCACCCTCTAGGTCCTATTCCAGCCCCTTTCTGCGCTATCTTTGAGAGTCTTTATGGATCTGGGATAGAGTGCTTAGCCCCCAGCCTGGTTTGCTGGAGTACCATTCCCAGCCCCTTCTGGGCTCCCTTCCTTGCATCCTTCCCTACTCTGGTATAGAGCACTGGGACTGAAGGTGGTTTTCCTGAACTACCCTTTCCCCTTCAGACCCTAGCTTAGGGCCTTCCAGAGAAGCCTACCTGCTCCCTGTCATTCCAGCTCCAGACTGATCTCACTCTCAGTCCTTCTATAAAGTCCAGGCGTCCATTAATCTATCACCTGACATTCCTTAATCCCACCCCTGCAGGCTTGGAAACAACTAATTAATTATGGCACAGGTGTGTCTGACCCCATTTCCCCTGAAATGGACCAGTCACTCCACAATATTTTTCAGGAGCAATACATAAAAGACCCATGCCAAAATAAAAAAGGGCCACACAAAAATATGTAGTAGTAAATTGAAAAAAGCATTGCTTTCAAAACTGATATCTGAAAACAAACCGATTTACAGATTTAGTGCAAAAGGCTCCCCCAACCCAACCCACTGCTTCCATTAGTGACACAGCTGGCTCATGCTAGCTGAGAGTGCATGGCAGTGGAAACTGCATCATATCAGGCTCCTTTTTTTGCTCTTAACCCTAAACCCTGTTGTGACAATTGGTCTATAACTTTGGCCTACTTAGGAGTTTATCAGGGAAAGTAGGTCAAGATATTTTCAATAAAGAATGTTATAAACAGGTGGAAGAAAACCAGACAGAAAAACTGAATTAGTGCAAACAAAAAGGACCTATTGATAAGTCTGAAAGATGATGTTGAGAATGAACTTAATAAATAAGAGAATGTGGGAAGTTATCTATGCCAAATTTGGGCCTGTGGAAATGGTTTTAATTGGTTAATGAAATAATGAGGGGATGAACTATGTCCCCCCTTTTGGAGGACTTAAAAGGAGATTTTGAGAAAACATCATGGCTTTCCAGCTCAGCTCATCTTCTTTGACCCCCCACACAGAAGGAATGGACCAGACCAAAGGATTTTCTTCCCAAGAAGAAGGCTAGTAGGCCCTGCTGTTGTTTAAGGAACTTTGTTTTCACTTGAGAGTCCTAAAAGTCACCATATCATGACATCCAGTTCTCAGTCCATCAATGGGGATACAGTGACTCCTCACTTAAAGTCGTCCCGGTTAACTTTATTATGTTTTAAAAAATAAATAAATTAATGGAGATATCCTATCTCTGAGAGCTGGAAGGGACCTTGAAGGTCATTGAGTCCAGCCCCCTGCCCTCACTAACAGGACCAAGTACTGATTTTGCCCCAGATCCCTAAGTGGCCCCCTCAAGGATTAAACTCACAACCCTGGGTTTAGCAACCCAATGCTCAAACCACTGAGCTATCCCTCCCCCCAGGATCAATTTAGTTGCTGATCAATTAGGGAACATGCTCATTTAAAGTTGTGCAATGCTCCCTTATAACATCATTTGGCAGCCGCCTGCTTTGTCCACTGCTTGCAGGAAAAGAAGCCGGTTTCAGCTAGCTGGTGGGGGCTCGGGACCAGGGTCGACTGGCAGCCCCCCATCAGCTTCCTGCTCCCCTAAATTCCCTGTGCAGCAGCTGCCTAGCAGGCTATCAATTGCCAGCAGTTCAGCTATCCCTCCTGCCACTGCCATGTGCTGCTCCTGCCCTCTGCCTTGGAGCTGCTCCCCAAGCCTCCTGCTGGGGGAAGAGGGGAAAGAAGAAGGGTAATGTCCGGGTGTCCCCCTCCCCCTTGCTCCTGCACCTCGCTTACCCCATCTCCATAGAGCAGGGGGGAACACACAACAGGGCTCAGGATGGACGGAGCTTCCTGGCAGCAGCTGCATCTCAGCTTGCTGATGAACTTAACAAGGCAGTGTACATAGAGTGGGGTCAGCGTACTTAAAGGGGAAATGCGCATCTCTCTCTCTCTCTCACACACACACACACGGTGTGTGTCTCTGTCTGCCATGCTGTCTCCCTCCCTCTATTCATGCTGCCTTGTAGAGTGTGAGTCTACATTAACAACAATGTGATAACCCTTGAGGGCTCAGCCGAACGCTAGTTCATCATTTAGCAGTAAGGCATTCCCTGGGAAATATCTCGCCCTCTGACTCCACCACCTCAACCAAGCTTCACAATCATCATTGCTGTGTACAGTATTAAATTGTTTGTTTAAAACTTATACTCTCTCTGTGTGTGTATGAATATATATATATATATATATATATATATATATATATATATATATATATATATATATTTTTTTATATATATGTATGTATAGTCTTTTGTCTGGCAAAAAAAATTTTCCCCTGGAACCTAACCCCCTATTTACATTAATTCTTATGGGGAAATTGGATTTGCTTAACATCATTTCACTTAAAGTCACATTTTTCAGGAATATAACTACAACATTAAGTGAGGTGTTACTGTACCTAATTGTCAGCAGTGCAGAGGCATGTAAGATCCTCTTCTGTCTCCCTTCCTTTTGGTGTTACTTTCTCTCCCAATATATTTTTCCTCCTATCCTATCCTATCTCTCACTCTCAACTTTCGAATAGAACCTGAAATCAACTGCATTGCACAGATTACTACAACTAGATGAAATGGCCTATTCAGGCCCACCTGGTCTGAGGAGAAAGGACCCAACAAAATGACATCCCTGACCAGAATGTGAGCCTGTGTTCATGCAACAGGTGCCATGGCCAACCTGCCAGCCTAAAGCATCCATTCGTCACTGACCAGATACCCGGTGTTCCAAGGACACCAACGAAAGCTATATTTTCCCCACCTGTTCTATCCTGTCTTTCCACCACTTTGTGTCTGTGTTAAAAATAGGAGAAGTGAATGCATATGAGGACTAAGAGTAAAATTAACTCTTTCCTTTTCATCAAAGAAAGGTTGTTGGGGAAAACAAGAGACTGTGATATATTGTCTCCAGAAGGAGAGAGACTTCAATAAGTTTTCATTGTTTGTTTTTGTATAATTATTCAATTTCAGTGTCAATGACTGTTTTGATTTCTTGCTCGATCAATAACTTTCGACTTTGGAATGAATGCTTTTGGGTATTTGCCAAGAAACTGAGTAAACCAGGATCTGTGTAGAAACCACCCCAAACCACTGTATCATTGTTTTAATGTTGCTCAGTGAAAGAGTTTATAACATCTTTAACTCTTTTAACCCTTGGGATTAAGACAACAACCTTTCCACAGGAGGTTTACTTCTGTATGTTGGGAAAAGGTGCCAGTGGAGCCAGTCAGGCTCTGGAGGATTATTTCCCAAATTAGTTTGTACTTTAAGCAGCAGAACTAACAAACTAGGGTTTAATCCTGCAACCCTTAATTATGAAAGTAGTTCTTACTCATGTGAATTAGTCCCACTGATTTCTAATAGGACTATTGGTACATTAATTGCAAGACTGAATTGCCAATGGCTCAGACATCTGACACTTGCTGTTTTATAAAAATGTAATACAAATAATTTCATTAATGTTGTCTAAGTTTTGTTTAAAATATTTTTATACTATACAGTAAAATTTACTGGGAAACCATATCAAATCAATGTACAGTAACTCCTCACTTAAAGTCGTCCCGGTTAACATTGTTTCGTTGTTATCTTGCTGATCAATTAGGGAACATGCTCATTTAAAGTTGTGTATTGTTCCCTTCTAATGTCATTTGGCAGCCGCCTGCTTTGTCCACTGCTTACAGGAAGAGCAGCCCCTTGCAGCTAGCTGGTGGGGGCTTGTAACCAGGGTGGACTGGCAGCCCCCTATCAGCTCCCTGCTCCCCTAAGTTCCCTGTGCTGCAGCTGCCCAGAAGGCTATCAATTGCCAGCAGTTCAGCTGTCCCTCCCCCCACTACCATGTGCTGCTCATACCCTCTGCCTTGGAGCTGCTCCCAGAGACTCCTGCTTCCTGTGCAGGGGGGGAAGGGGAGAACTAATGTCAGGGTGTTCCCCTCCCCCCTGCACCCTGCTTACCCCTTCTCCATATAGAGCAGCGCGGGGACATGGAGAGAAAGAGACAGAGAGAGCTTGGGGCAGCAGCTGCTGTCCCAACTTCCTGATCTACTTAAAAAGACAATGCACTTAAGAGTGGGTCAGCTTACTTAAAGGGGCAATGTACATCTCTCTCTCTCCCCCACACACAAGGTGTGTGTCTGTCTCTGTCTGCTATGCTGTCTCCCCTCCCTCATGTTCCTGCTGTCTTGCGTGAGAGGCTACATTAACAACAATGTGTTAACCCTTGAGGGCTCAGCCGAGTGCTAGTTCATCATTTAGCAGCAAGGCATTCCCTGGAAAATATCCCACCCTCTTCCACTCTCTAACTTCATCACCTCAACCAAGCTTCACAGTCATCATAGCTGTGAACAGTATTAAATTGCTTGTTTAAAATGCATACTGGGTGTATATCTATATAATATATAGTTTTTTGTCTGGTGAAAAAAATTTCCCTGGAACCTAACCTCCCCATTTACATTAATTTGTACGGGGAAATTGGATTCGCTTAACATCATTTTGCTTAAAGTCGCATTTTTCAGACCATAACTACAACATTAAGCAAGGAGTTACTGTACTCTGATGTTCCAAAGAGATTTGCACCAAAATAGCCAGATCCTTAGTCCTGTGTTCTTTGTGCAGTGCTGGAGTAGTGCAAAGGGGCAGAAAACAGGCTTAAACAGCTAGTGAGGGATTCCCCATGCACTGACAGCTCATACCTTGGATAGACTCAGGAACACACAACCTCTGTTACTCAGCAGCAGAATATTGCAATACAGTTTGGGATTGTAGCTCACATGCACTTCTTGGGATTCTCGTTACACATACACTTCAACTATTGCCTTTTTATTGGGGAACACTCCTCTCAAAACATAGCATTTCTTGGTCCTTGCAAGCATTCCACTGTGCAACAGCTGAGAGGCTGACTTTTTGAAAGTACAGGCAAAAATGCTCTCAATCAGTGGGTGAACTGTTGCCAACTCCCTTGCCATAGCACTTCCTTTCCTACCACCTTTTCTGATGCTCATCAAGCTTGTTCTGTCTGAAGCAGAGGGAAAAGAAAGCCGTGTCCTTAACCAGGATGGATATAAACAGATTTAATGACCTTACAAAGCCATTTGGACTTGGGGCCCCCAGTGGTAAGGACCAAGATCCTATGCACAACATTCTTCACCCTCTCACCTGTCTCAAACTCTATGGCACATCAGCTGAGTGTTGGCAAGGTGGAAAGTCTGAAACTGGGTGTTCATCGAGGAAGTCATTAGATTGGTGAATGGAGGATTCCTATTAAAAATAAAGGAAGGGATGACCAATGATGTTTTTCTGTGAGGCCTGTGATGGAGTGGAGGGAGTGGGGAGAGACACTATCCAGATTCATCAGCAGGCTCTGGTTATCACAGCAGAGCTGTTAATCAGCATGAAATGGGACATATTCCATCCAACATGGCATTGAAACATAAGCAGTAAATGTCACACTAGCATTGGTGGGAGCCCTATGAACTGGGGACAGTCTGTGATTGCAGGTTTGCCTGAAGAAGCTTTGTCCTCAATCAACCTCCTAATGTTACCTTGTAATTTGTATAAATTTATTGAAAATAGAATTTGAGATTACGAAGGCATAATTTATTATAGCAAGGTGTCATTATGGAAGCTGTTTAATAAGTAAACCTTATTTAGCACAGCCACTTCATGGTCAAACGAGAACCAAATTGCTGTGCAGAATTTCCTACTGTTAAATTGGTCTTTGAAGTTTGAAACGAAATAAACAAGAAAATAAGCATTAGCAAATCTTTAAACTTTCCCCCTCATTATTTGCTGCTTATACTGGTATATACAAAAACCAAAATATAATGTACATTCATTTAAGCAACTCCCCCCTATTCTTGTATACATCAAAACATGCGAGTCTATTGAATTGTAGGTCATCTTCTGTCAAACAATACTATATAGGTCCAAAAGAAGCTTTTACTTTAGCAAGGAAATATGAATATTTTATCTGAACATCTTCTCTGCACCTGCTGTAAAATCTTCAGTTAATATGCGTAAGTGCACGTAGACACATTGGCCATTGAATTTACAACATCCTAACAGTTTCCCCAAATATTTCTTTTTTACATAGTATTTTATAAATCAACAATATATTATATAAATTTGACTCTATGAAGTAATTTACTTACTTGCATCAGAAATAAATAAAGCATATTAATGCCAGGGCAATTCTAAGACTGTTCTCTGGTATGGCTTTCATGAGGCATTGTTATAAAACTGATTATCTTGTGTTCTCTATTTGGCAATATTTCCAAATGTAGCCTAATAATGACTGCTTATGGTGTTTTTTAAGTTTAATGTGAATACCTATGCACAAAAACCATAAGCATTTCTGAAACTATTGCCTACAGGACTGGATAGCTCACAAGACTCACGTGGAGCTTGTTCAAATCAATGGGTTACTGTACATGTGGAAGTGTTTCTCATTGTTAATCAGTAAAATTGTTGTTACCATCTAGTGCTAGTTAGGTGGCCTTTGTGAAATGAACGAGCTGCCCAAATTCAGTTTCTAGCCAACCAGTATCTATATCAGATTTGGCAATACTCAGTACCCCTGTGGACAGTATTAGCGCAGAAGCCTAAGACAGAATGGAACAGGGCAGAGGTAAGTTTTAGATGTACCAGCACTCTAGGCAAAGTCTTCTTTTGATACCCCAGCTCCCAGTTTCCTCCTGAGTAAACAAAGTTTACTGGCATCATTGGCAGAATGGAGGTGGGCATCAATGTATCGATTGTTTAAGAGATGATAGAAAAGGCAGGGATAGATTATGATGGGCCTTAAAAGCCCAATATATTACTACGTGTAGCACAGCTGAGTGTTTTCTCTGCCATTATGCTGTTATACACAAACTTGTAACTCTCAAAGACAGTTCTAGCCAATTCTAGTGAATGATGATACACGGGAAAAGTTGTCAGGACTAAGCATTTCACACATACCTCATCATTATGGCTTACAATATCTCTTAGCTATGGACACTGTACTGAAGTGGAGAAAATGAAATCATCAATGCACAAAGACTCCACAAGTGGAATCCTGGCTACATGAAAATGTCCATTGACTTCAATGGGGTTAGAATTTCACTCCACAAGTGCAATGTAACTGTGACACTACATTGGAATCTTACATAGACTATGTTTTTTAAACATGGAAAATTGGTTTGAACATTGTAAACATTTTCTACATATCTTCTCTTACTAAAAAATGTTTGCTTACTTCCTACAGATTTTAAATGACTAACAATACTTTGAAATTATTATTTTCATGCACAAATTGGCAATTGGACACAGTTTATGAAGCATGAATGAGCTGACACTTGCAAACAGCAGGGGTTTTAGGCAGCATCAGTTTAAAAGGAATAAATCTTTTCACACATTCTAGATTACTTTTTAATAGAATTACAAAATTAGTGGATGAGGAGAATGTTGCAGCTGTAATATACTTGGATTTTAGTAAAACATTTGATACCATGTCATGAAATCTTAACTGAAAAATTAATTCTAATTGTCTTGAATAAAACTACTATTGTGTGGATTGAAAACAAGCTAAACAACCATAAGAAGGGTTAATAAATGGCAATTTATCAGGCTGGAGTGAAGTGTCCTATGTGGTACCAAAGAGATTGGTGTTAAAAAGTCTTATTTAACATTTAATTAGTGATCTTGAAGAAGGGAAAACTTCAAATAGCGAAATTCATATAAGACACTAAGTGGAAAGAGTTGAGAAGGTGGTAAGGAAGAGAGAGAATACAAGGTGATTGAGAAAGACCAGATTCATATGTTAACAATAACAAATGGACATCAACTTGGAAAAAATGCAAGCTAAAATAAATGAAATAAATAATCCAAAATAAATGGAAGGGAGAAAAACCTGGTAAATAGTAATCTGAAATAGATCCAGAGATAATAATGGACATTACTAGAAGGATATTGACAAATTGGAAAAAGGGGAAAAAAAGCAAGCAGTATGGGGCTTAAAGGATTCACTTATGAGGAAAGGTTAAGAGCTAAATATGTATCACTTCACAGAAAGGAGAAAGACAGGCATGATAACACTTGATGATTACCTGTTCTGTTCATTCCCTCTGGGGCACCTGGCATTGCCCACTGTCAGAAGATACTGGATACTGGGCTAGATGGACCTTTGGTCTCACCCAGTATGGCCATTCTGATGTTCTTAATATTTAATATATACCAGCAGGATCCACACAGGCCAGTTAGTGCATAACATGCTGGTGTGGACTAAAGCACCATGTAGACAAGCCCTAGTGTACCTCTCTGGAGAATAAACATAATAAATGGGATCAGATGAAAGGGAAATTTTAGGCAAAATATCAGAAAAAAAATCCTGACCGTGAGACTGTATTTAACGCCCTCCAGCCCAATCCCCTCCACAGATCATTATCATTAACATAGAAATATACAAAAGGTACCCTACTTAATTTAAGAAGTTTTCTTCTGAGCTTTATACCCAACCAGTGGGAAAGTTCGCAGCCTAAAGCTCTCAACTGGAGAAGGCCTTTACCTACTTTCGTGCTACCACTAACAGTGCCTAAGCTTTTCTGCGAGAGAACCACTGGCTGTGCAAATCAGCCCTTTAGCATTTAAAAGCTTTTCTCCCTTCACTCCAAAAAACTTTAAGATTTGTTGAGTTGCTGCTCTGATGACAAGGAAATTGCTACTCCTGATGTAGCCATTTGGCTTGATCAACTTCAGATGAAATGATAGTTGCTGCTCTACACTAGCCATATGAAAGAAGAAGAGGACTCCAAAAAACAAAAACAAAAACAAAAACAAGTAAACTTTATGCTGCAGCTACCCAGATAACCCATCACCATGTTTCAATTCTTAAATCCACACACACTAATTCAGCACTATATTCTCTGTTATAAAAAGTTTTAGCTCTGGCTGCATCTCCATTACTGGGAGTGCAAAGAGGCGACTCGGAGTAAGTTGTAACAGTCCATGTCGTACAGGCATACTGTTGAATAACATACAATCACCTTTTAACAACCAACAAAATAAGGTTCCTTTGAACAATACATTGCTCACCATCCCTTTATTTCCCCCTTGAAATAAGACTTTTCAATATTCAAAATTCCCCTTAAAGGCATAATACTATGCATTTCATATGTCCCTCTTTGCCCAGTATACTGCCCTATCTTGTGATAAAGACTTGCAGGTTTCAGAATTCAATCAGATCACACCAAAAAAAAAGAAAAAATCCATTGCACAACAAAATTAAAACCGAAACTTTATCTATTCATACTCAGACATCCTACCTACATACTGACAATGACCAGGACTTCAGTCCCATGCATCTCTACCATTCTGGCCTGGGTGTCATTTTATCCAATAGGCTACATTCCCAGGTATGATCTGTCTCCTTTGTGCTCTAATAGTCTGGCTTGTGTAGACCAGCCCACTGAATCAGTGAGCTGTAACTGTGGAGTGGATCTTGGATACAGAAAAGAATTTGCCCCGCAAGTATAGCAATTTCTTAAGTTCCAAATATAGAATATTATCCTACCATAGTTAGATAATGGGTCTCATGACTCATATATATGAGAGACAGTTACAATAGCTAAGCCATGTTTTTACATATACTGTACAGAAAATGAGCACTAGAAAAATGTGTTCCAATAGGAAAATTAAAAATGCAAACAAAATAGTCATTTAAATTAGCCATTGATATTGACTGTATGAAAATATTCATAGTGTTTGCATTAAAATAATTCTGCACATATAATTTTTCCACAAGGTTAATGATAACAAATCGGCCATTTATCCATCACAGTTTTTCACACAAAAATGTACTTGTTATCACTTTGAGGAATCCAGATTCTTGGCATTAATTTGCTGAACTATCATGCTAACTCTATAATAAATCAGAATTTTCCATGCTTCATTAATGACCATGATCACAAATTATTTGTGGGGTTGATTTAGTTACTCAAACAGCAGATGGTCAGAAATGATGTGATTGAGGATGTGACACTGCTCAGATAGCTCTGGTTGATCTTTCCTTGAATATGTTTTCCCAGAAATTCTCAATTTGACTAAAGGCATAAAACAGATTTTTGGCACAAAGGCTAAACCATTTATTGACAATAATTAACATATTAAGCTCTGGATAACGGGAGAGAAGACATGGGGAAACAGCTGCTCTGAGCATGAACTTCCTTGAGAGCAACCACATTGAGTTTCCCAATATGTCTTCACCTCTATAGGACTCACCTCCCATTGATTAGACAGTCTCCAGTGTATAATCAGGAAATTCAGAGATGGGTGTGTATGTCCAAAGAGCAGTTTGCTTCTTCATTTCTTAGAGTTGCTTGCCCATGCTCAGATGACCTTCTACTGCCATATCAGAAAAATGCTGAAAGCACCAACTTTTCAGCCACTAAAATAAGCCTCTAGAAGAATGCAAGAAAACTCTAGGAGAAATTCTGAAAGACACCAGGAAATGATCTGAGTTACTCACAAGGGCCCTGACCTCTGTTTGGTCCATGCCCTGCCTCTTCCTCTTGGGATGGTAAACTGGAGCCAGAGAGCAAGCAAAGAAAAATCTCTGGATTCTTTTTATAATAGGTGAGTGGTAGGATGGGTAAGTAAGATGCCACCGGTCAAGTGGCCATTTTCACAACTGAGCCCCTGCTACTTGCCTATGCTCTCTCCAGGACCCTCTGCAGCTCCAGTAATGTAGCTCTTTGGAGATGTCTATACTGCAAAAAAAACAGGTGTGCTCTTAACTCGGGTTAGCTCACCTGCATTATTTATCTAACTGAGGTTACAAAACACAGCAATTCAGCTTTTAACTTGGGTTAGCAGCTTGAGTTGAAGGCTAAAGGGCAGCCTTGAGCTGGTAACCTGAGTTAAAAGCCAAGTTGCTGTGTCTTCACTGCTATCGTAACCCGAGTTAGCTAATGCAGATTAGCTAACCCAATTTAAGAACTCGCTTTTTTTTTTCAGAATTGACATAACCCTAGACTGCAAGTACCTTCTATGCTATGTTGACCCAATTCTGCTCTCAGTTACACCCATTCAACCTCAATGAGTTCAATGGGATTGCACAAATGAAGAGGGCAGAACATGCTGTTGGGGTGAAGGTATATTTCAAAGATAATATTTATCACATACAAGTTCTGAATCATTTAAATTTATACACAAGATTCTCTCTCTCATACACAAAGCACTGCATTAACATGGAATTAAAGATGGTGAACCCCATTGATAAAGAACTCAAACATTAAAAATATAGGAAATTCTGACTTAAGGTTCTTCCTTAAACTAGAAAAACATTTATTCTTTAACGTGCAGATAAAAAATGCACTCATTACTTAAACCACCAATACAACAACAACCCGCTAAAAAGGTAATTTTAGCCATGACCCTTTTGTATTCCATAGACTCACACAATGTCATAAACATATTAAATAATAATTATGACATCTCAATACACTACTTTTTAAAAGATACATTAACTATTTCATAACACACTCAGAAAGGTGAATTCTCGCAAAGAAAGAGAGCAGTTTGGTGAGCATTCAATTTTATCAAGGATGTCCTCCAAGGAAAAATCAGCAACGCAACACATGCCAGCCTCTTCAACTCAACAGTACTGCCAGCAATGTTGTACGGCAACGAAACATGGGCACTGACAAAGACAGAGGAGCAGCAATTGTCTGTCACAGAGAGGGCAATGGAAAGAAGAATTCTGGGAATTTCAATCTGCGACTGAGTCCCCAATGAAGTGACAGCAGAGTGGTGTGCAGACGTCATTGTTGAGAGTAGGCATAGTAAAATGCGATGGGCCGGGCATATAGTAAGGCTCACTGACAATCAATGGACTGCAGCTGTCGCTGAGTGGTACCCATGGGAACTGAAATGACCACTCGGCCAACCTCCAAAGAGATGGGAAGATTTTATCGTGAAAAGACATGGCCGCACATAGAGAAGGAAGGCCAGGATACAAGAAGAATGGAAGATGTGTTGTGATCGGCGCAATCTATATGAGGGCTGAAGGACTGATCGATCGAGGTGATAACACACTCTTACATATGAGTTATTTTCTGCCATGTATGTAGGTATAGCAATGTTACAACGTTTGCATCTAGATTTCAGAGGTGCTACTGTCTGGTGTTTTAATAGTAAAGTAACTGGTGGTATATAGAAGGGAACACATACCGTGAACTATAAATTCCAGAATAATAGTGTCGACTACTTCATGTCATTTTTTTACAAGCATACATTCCTGAATGCAAAAACTGATCTAGAATGGCTACAAGGCAATATTTCTGTACTGCAGTAATTGGGGCTAGAGGTTGTCCAAGACTCAGAGACAATATATGATATATTTTGATACTTAAACACCTTGATAAAATAATGTAAGCCACACCATAGCTTTTGAAGATAATTTTAAATTCAGCATAATCACTTGCTGCATAACTATTGTTAGAGTAATATATCAGATACTTTCTTTAATTGTTCTTTGCTTTGTTTAAAATGTCACATATGAAGTTAGAGCCTATATTCTATTATTAGTGTCTGCAACATGTGACCACCTGTCTATTTATGTTCCAGATAATCAATTCTCAAGTGTAGAGTTGTTTTATTGTTACCAAGTTACTTAAACCTGTTCTGTACTTTAAAAGTTAATATGTGAACATGATTATGTTTTCATAGTAACTATACAAAATAAGCAATGTAACATACAAACTTTTCAAGCATGGTCAGAGTTAAAATTGCTATATTTTTTGTTTTTCACTTAAAATTAATATCGGTGTGTTTTTAAACTACTACATAGAGTATGAAAGTTGAAGCTATTTCTACAGTCTGTGAAATAACCTTAACTCAGGGTTTATTGTATTTTTATTGTTTGTTTAGCAACCTTAACTCCATGTTACTGCAGCTTTTGATTTGAATTTTGTCCGTTTTTCATGAGGGTTTTATAAGTTAAACGAAACACAAATATGACAATGAATGCACATTTTGAGATCTTATTCAAACTTGTCAGTTTACTGATTGCTTTTCTTTTATTCATAATATTTCAATGTGTACAGTAAAGCATGAGGACATATTACACAAAACTTTAATGTGAGAGGATGACAGGAAGCCAACAGAGCCTGGACAGGGACATAAGATACTTTATCTGAACTCTAGTAATCCAGCATGTGTGCATGGTCCCTGTAGCAAGGAGTTTGCTTGTCCTCACAACAAATCAGCCAGAGATGTCTTCTGAGTGCATTCACCAGTGCCTTTTATTTATAGACCGCTGCAAACTAGCAACCTGGGAGACAGCTACAGTAGCTTCTCCAGCCAGCAGAGATGCACAGCCCCTTGCCTTGCCTTGCCTTGGCTTGGCTTGGCTTGGCTCTTCTCTTCCCTTTCCTTTCTCCTTCCCCCTCCTTCCTGCCAGACCTATATAGCCCCCTGGCTAATGAGGCCCGCAGGTGCTTCCCTTCTAGCAGTTAGGCGTGGGCTACTCAGCCAGCCCCAATTAATGCTTCTTAATTGGAGCTGGGCTAACAGAGGGCTGGCTCAGGACCTTTGGTCCAGCACCCTGTTACACGCCTCCCCACTTAAGAACAGCCAGGTCAGGCTGACCTCGGCCTCTCCACCCTCAGCCCGGGAGGCTCCTCTAGCAGGGCCACCCAGAGGATTCAGGGGACCTGGGGCAAAGCAATTTCGGGGGCCCCTTCCATAAAAAAAAAGTTGCAATACTATAGAATACTATATTCTCGTGGGGGCCCCTGTGGGGCCTGGGGCCCGGGACAAATTGCCCCATTTGCCCCCCTTTTCCCCCCCGGGCAGCCTTGTCCTCTGGGGAAGTTCCCCGCTCTTGGTCAGGTGATCCCCGGCATCCTCTCCTGGGTTTTTTCCATTCCCCACCCGCAAAATGTACATTACTTGGGGCGTGGCTGTCCCCATAGTTCCACCTCTGCCTGCAGGTCGGCACACCAGTCGCACCCCTGCAGGTGTCCCATCCTCTGTTTCCCTTTACTTTTGGTAGGGGGTCAGGATCCATCCCACCGTCCTGTAGGACCCTCTGTGCCTCAGTTTCCCCCGACCACCCAGCGGGTTCTGGGTCCCTTCCATGGGGAGCGGTGTTGTGGAGTACTCCAATTGTCCAAGGGGCTCAGGCTGGCTGGCTCCCATATACACCCTTCCCGCAGGTCTGCTTGATCTGGGCTCTGTTGTCTATGGTTCTCTTCTTTGCCATCCTCAGTTCCACCCCACCCTGGGCTTCTCGGTCTAGGGATATCTGCCCCCTCCTTCGGGGCACCTCTGCGCTTCTTTCTAAGTAGTGGGCCCCAGTCCTTACCTAGCACCACCGGGTATGGTAGCCACTCTAGCACCTCAACCCGCTTCCATTTGAAGTGGCCCCTCACATTGAGGGGCACCTGGGCCCATGGATACACTCGAGGGCCATCCTTGCCCCTGCGATCAGCCAGTGTGGCTTCACCAGCCCCCTCTATACAGGCAAACAGCCTGACATGGTATCTATCAGGCCTGTTTGGGGGTTCCTCCCAATCCTTACTGGGATGGTGGACAGTTTCTGCCTCCCTTTTCGGCCCCCGCACTGAGTCCAGCCACAAAACTCAGCCCACCCACACTCCATATCAGGTCAGTCACGTTTTGTGTGTCCAGGTCTCCCACACTGCCAGCAAACAAACTTGGCAGGCCTCTCGGGTGCTCCTCGGGGCTCCCCCTTTCTCTCTAGGCCTTTCCCGGAAAAAGGTTCCGTCAGTTTTTTCCCTGACTCCTTGTCTTTCCGGGGTCGGTCCTCCCTCTGGGGACCCTCTGCCTTGATATATTCCTCGGTCAACCTGACCGCTGCCTTGACAGCAACAGGCTGGTGATGCCTCACCTAGATGCGTGTGTTCTCGGGGAGGCTCTGCAGCAATTGTTCTAGGACCAATGTGTCCATCATTTCTCCCACCGTGCGCATCTCTGGCCTCAGCCAGCGGGTGGCCCAGTCCATTAGTCTCTGAGTGTACGCCCTGGCCGCACCTCCACCGTCCATCAGGCCGCCTGGAACTTTTGGTGGTACTGCTCCGTCGACAGGCCCACCCAGTCTAGAATGGCCGCCCTCACCGCCTCATAGTTCTGGGCTTAATCGTCGCTCAAGGCCATATAGGCTGCTTGAGCCTCTCCCCTCAGGTATGGAGCCAGTTGGAGGGCCCAGGTTGCCCTCTCCCACCTGGTCCTGAGAAAGGCATCCAGATCACCAACCGAGCTCATTTAACAGAGTCTCCAGCCCGGCGGCCGGGTGCCATCCCTTCCTGTAGGGCTCACCACTCTTTGCAGGAGCTGTTGTTGCATGCCGGTCTGCTCCTGTATGAACTCTCGCAGACTCTGCTGTTGCTCTGCTTGCCAGGTCAGTAAGGCTTGTCTCTCAACCTGATGGGCCTGCTGCATCTGCTCCTGCTGTTTGACCAGCCATATCTCCTCCATATCTGGGCTGCCAACCACATTCGCTGGTTCTTGGATCCCAGACAAGCCTCCATGTGTAGCAAGGAGTTTGCTTGTCCTCACAACAAATCAGCCAGAGACCTCTTCTGAGTGTAATCACCAGTCCCTTCTATTTACAGTGTCAGCTCCCACTACCTTCTATTTATAGACCGCTGCAAACTAACAACCTGGGGGTTCTAGCTTCTCCAGCCAGCAGGGATGCACAGCCCAGCCCAGCCCAGCCCTTCCCTTCTCTTCTTCTTCTTCTTCTTCGTCCCCTCCCTCCTCCCTTCCTGCTTGCCTGCCAGCCCGCCCTATATAGCCCCCTGTATAATGAGGCCCACAGGTGCTTCCCTTCTAGCATTTCGATGTGGCATACTCCTGGCCAGCACCCTGTTACAGTCCCATAATTATAGTAAAACAGAGCTGTTCTAAAATCTGGTGTGCAAGTACAGTTGAGGAATGATGGTAATAGAACTCATATGGAACCATCTGCATGTGTATAGTTCCAATATTATGTTGATAAGAGCGGTTGAGAAAACAGCTGCACATGCATAACCCAGATATTACAGTAAAGTTAGGACTGATGTGAAAAGAGCTACTATTGTATATTCCCCAGCATTATCTTAATGGTACAGTCTATGTAAATCAGTGGGCATGTATTTCACAAAATGCTGGGGACTATATAAGCATAGCTGTTTCCACATCAGCTCTAGCCTGACCATAGCTAGGCTAATCAGTGAACATTTCTAGTCCTAGTATTATGATAATGGGACAGCTAATGAGAATCCAGTTGCACGTCTTTTATTTCCTGGACAAAACACCTTTAAATATTGGTAATGGAATGGTGAAACATATTACAAAATGTTGTAATTATTCAAAACAACAACAACAACAACCCACAGCCATGGAGTGACACCAAGTAATAACCTTACAATTATGATTAATTAATTTTAGTGCTTGTGGTCCAGATAAACAAAACTGATTTTTAAAGACACATTACATTTTTTTTCTTCATGTAAAAGGTGAGAAAGTGCACAGTTAAGGCATCCAAATAGCCTTAACTCTACCCTGTAGTGACAACATAAAGAAAAAAAAATGTAATGTGTCTTTAAAAATCAGTTTTATTTATCTGGACCATAAGCACTAACATTAATTAATCATTAATCAAGGAGCCCAGTCCTTCTGTGTCAAGGCAACTGTGTTCGAACAGCTCACCATGGTATTGCTGCTTTATCTTCACTGCAGGCTGAGGTAAGAGCGCAGAGAGTGACTTTATAGTTCAGAGATATTGACATCCAGCGATTGGGTTCCAGTAAAAGTCTCTTTTTGCATAGCACCAGTCTCCCTAACACAGCCCCCTTCCTCATACACAGCCCTTATGTCTTTTAAGCCCACTCATATTCCTGCTCTCTTCTGTTGACCAATTTTCACCCCATCCCCTTGCAGTCCCGCTTTCCTGTCATTTCCCCTGACACTGGAAAGCAGCATGATGGGTAACCTAGGGAAGCAGAAAGTGACTACGTGTGAGGATGGCACGGGAGTGAGCTGGGATATTAGCAGAGATAATCTTAACATACAGCACAAATCATACAATTCTGCATAATAGCAGATATTTAAATACACACACTACATTGCTTTGGGACTTTTTACAGTCACATGACGATCCAAAGCATGTGCTAAGATTAATACACTGCTAGGCCTTTTTCATAAAGTTCACAGAGTAGCTGAGGCATGCCTTTTTTAAAGAATATGATCTATTCTCCTTATCATGACTTATTTTGTTAATGAACTCAGGGCCATCTGAAGTATCATCACCACCAAAACAGCAAGCATTTCAATGAATAAAAAATGGACTAGAGTGAATATACTCATATGAAGAGACTTATTACTTAATAAATTTTGCATAGTGCATTTAGACTGGAAGTTAATCATAAAACCTTGAACATTCATCAGTTATATCAAGCAGTACATAAAACAAGGCATATCCAGTTACTGTCCAGAAGATAAAAAATAATATTTCCACTATCAATCAAAACTAAAATATGTAGAATTTTAAACTCTTTTGGAATGGAGGCACTAATGTGATTTTTTTCAAAAATTGTCATAGAACTTCAAAATGTGCAAAAATAATGTTCCTAGATGATTTTATACTATATCACATTTGCATGCTTTATCACATTTGCATGCTTGGATCTGAGAATATTTTAAAATGCTTTTAGATTGCAAAATATTTTGATAATTTTCAAAAACCAAGAAAGATCATTTTCCTTCTATGACTAATTATGTTGCAATGAAAGGAGAACAGAGAACATGCAGATTATTTTGTGAAGTCTAAATTAGTTGTTCTTATCCTCTGGTAAGAATTTGCAGCGTGAATGCTGAGAGGTACCAGATGGATTCAGTCAGGTTTTACCAATTCATTGAAATGTTGTTAGACATAGACCATGTAAAATCTGAGGCTGGAAGACTAATCTGTACTTGTGAAAGTGTGTATGAATTATTTAACAAGTGCAAAGCCATAGTTACATAAGATATAAGCTGGGGGGAAACAGTCAGACCTTTGAAAACAAATATTTAATACTATACAGCTATTTTAGGGCCATAATATTTTGTAGTAGTTGTTAAGTTTTTAACATGTAATTGGACTTTTCTTTGCAACATCTAGCATGGTGATTTGTAGCTTTTGCTCTCACTTTGATAACAGATTTTTCTGCAGCTATTTGGTTCAGCATTATAAGCACGTCAATCCATATTTCTAACATTGGTGGAAAATCAAATGAGTTATCCCTTCAAACATTTTTGGTTACTGAATACACATTTTCATTGCTCCTTCCTCTTCATTTCTAAAAATGGGTACAAATCAAAGTCTAGTACCCACCATCTAACAACTATAACAGATTTTGCTTTCTCACCAAGAGAATACAAATAGCATTCATTACTTATTCTAGCTAGCGTGCATGCAGTATACACACTGGAACACACAACTAGGTTTTTCTCTTACTATTTGGTTTCCTTTGTCAGTCTTTCTGGGGGGATATGCTGCATCAAGGTGTAGTGCTCTTAGGCCTGGTCTACACTGTGGGGTGAAGTCGAATTTAGCTGCGTTACGTTGATTTAAAAATGACCGTGTCCACACAACAAACCCCATTCCGTCGACTTAAAGGGCTCTTAAAATCGACTTCTGTACTCCTCCCCGGTGAGGGGAGTAGCACTAAAATTGACTTTGCTGGGTCGAATTTGGGATAGTGCGGATGAAAATCGACGGTATTGGCCCCCGGGAACAATCCCAGAGTGCTCCATTGTGACCGCTCTGGACAGCACTTTGAATTCCGATGCACTAGCCAGGTACACAGGAAAAGCCCCAGGAACTTTTGAATTTCATTTCCTGTTTGGTCAGCGTGGCGAACTAAGCAGCACAGGTGACCATGCAGTCCCCCCAGAATTGTAGAGCATAGAATGTTTCTATGCTCCCCCCACATCTCCCTACCTGAGGTTATTGCAGATTAGAAGGCGAAAAAAACGCACTGGCGATGACATGTTTTCCGAGCTCATGCAGTCCTCCTGCACTGATAGGGCACAGCTTAATGCATGGAGGCATTCAGTGGCAGAGGCCAAGAAAGAATTAAGTGAGCGCGAAGAGCGGAGGCAGGACGTGATTCTGAGGCTAACGGGGGAGCAAACGGACATGATGAAGTGTCTGTTGGGGGAGCAAACGGACATGATGAAGCATCTGTTGGAGCTGTAGGAAAGCCAACAAGACCACAGACTCCTGCTGCATCCACTGTATATCTGCCTATGCTCCTCCCCATGTCATGTTCCATAGCCTCCTCACCCAGACGCCCAAGAACGCGGTGGCGGGGGGAAGGAGGAGGATCCGGGCACCCAGCCACTCCAGAGGATGGTCCAAGCAACAGAAGGCAGTCATTCAAACAGTTTGATTTTTAGTGTGGCTACAATAAGCAATGTGGCCTTGTCCTTCCCTCCTCCCCCACCCCACCCGGGCTACCTTGTTCGTTATCTCTCTTTTTTTTAAATTAATAAAGAAAGAATGCATGGTTTCAAAACAATAGTTAATTTATTTCAAAGGGGGGAGGGTGGTTGGCTTACAGGGAATTAAAATCAACAAAGGGGGTGGATTTGCATTAAGGAGAAACACACACAACTGTCACACTGAAGCCTGGCCAGTCATGAAACTGGTTTTCAAAGCCTCTCTGATGCGCAGCGTGCCCTGCTGTGCTCTTCTAATCACCCTGGTGTCTGGCACGAAATGAATATCTGCCATTGCTCTCACGGAGGGAGGGGAGACTGACGACATGTACCCAAAACCACCCGCGACAATGTTTTTGCCCCATCAGGCATTGGGAGCTTAACCCAGAATTCCAATGGGCGGTGGAGACTACGGGAACTGTGGGATAGCTACCCACAGTGCACTGCTCCGAAAGTTGATGCTAGCCACGGTAGTGAGGATGCACTCTGCTGACTTAATGCGCTTAGTGTGGACATACGCAATTGACTGTATAAAATCGATTTCTAAAAATCAACTTCTATAAAATTGACCTAATTTCATAGTGTAGACATTCCCTTAAAGTGATCAGGTCTTGGAGCAATGCTCTAAGACCTCAATGCAATGTGCCTCTACCTTCAATCTCCAGAGACTACCTCTCCTTCGCCTATCTTCCCTTTTCTCTGCCAAACATCAAGAATCTATACTAGTCACCTACTGTCTCATTTCCTCCTGCAGAGGCCCCATCTCATGATTGGAGCTTGTCTGCTAACTTAGCAATAACTGAAAGCTTAGATAACAGCATAACCACAGGCACATATACCAATGTATGGAATGAACTTATGAGATAGAGGCAGACAAACAGAGTTTCTAAAAAGTTAGAAAAACCCACAATCAATATGATCTTTCAACAGAAACTAAAACAGCGCTAAAACTTGTACACTTGTACAGGCTAGCCTGATTGCAGCCAGTCTGTTGAATTCAGAATAACCCAAAAACCCTGTGCATTACAAGAGTTACAAATAAGAAATGAAGATGGCTGAGGGAAGCTTTCAAAACCAGGCATCAAAAATTAATCATCTTATTCCTGAGACAGAACAAATCTAGTCTTGCACAGTTTTCAAGGTGGCAAAGGGAAATGACAAAAGGATCAACTGAGATCAACGCCAGAGTTCCTAATTGATGAAGTGGTAAAGACAAGGCTGAGATCAATAGGAGACAAGGTACAGTCTCCATGCTTGAGCCCATAAGCAAAGTAATGTTTCCAGACTTAGATTTACCAGAATTTGGAAACAGAGCTACTGAAGCAAAGTGCAGACAAGAGAAATACTGGCACTGGGAGCCAATGCAAGTACTTCAAGATACTTTATTAACATGAATTATTTATGGAGTACAAAAAAGTGCGTGTATGAAGACAAGGTCCTTGTTCAAAGAGACTTGAATCTAATAGATGAAGATGTCAAGAGAGGATAGACAGAAGGGGTTGCACCACATAGCAAGTATGCTTGGTATGCTCTTTGGCCCTGATCCAGGAAAGCATCCATATCCAGGAAGGGCACTTAAGCATGCGTTAAGTCCTATTGAATGGTGGTCTGAATCTGGTACTACATTAGCTATATTTCCTTCTCACGCCTCGTAAGCTCTCTCGCCTACCTTTACATTTTTTTTTACCAATTTTACTAAGTTAGCTTGAAGGCAGGTGGCCTAACACCATTTGTATCTTAAATAATGGCGATAGCAATAGTGGCGATGGCTGGAATGATTTCTGAACTAAAAAAAATAAAAGTCAAAACCATTGCTCTTACCCAAATCAATGGGATGCTGTAATCAACACACTTAGAGCTGAATCTTTCTCTTGATTATAATGGTGTAAATCTAGAATATCTTCATTGCAGTCAAGAAATTAAGAACAAACTTTCACCAATACAATTTAGAGTAGAATCTGGCTCTTACACTTAGTATTAAATATACAGTGCTACCAGTTTCATGTAATACTTTTAAGTTATCTAGTTATGACCTGGTTTTCAGAGGAACCCATAGCTTCCATTAAAGTAAATTGGATTTATGGATACTCAGAACCTCTGAAAATCAAGCTAAAGCATCTAACTAGAACTAATTGTTGTTATGGTTGTTACTTTTCACTGATTAAAACTTTTGGGGTGTACGGTAGGAGCATGTCTTTTCAAGACATTACACCACCTTTTATTGTAATAGTAATTGTAGCTGTGGGAATAATGGATTTTTCTGTTCTCTGGCAATTCAAAAAAAACGTTTTGTATCAGACCAATTTATTTATTTAATTAATGTATTTATTTGTGTCAAATCACAAAGGACTTTTTTGTTATTTCAGGTTGAATGAAACATTTTGTTCAACCCAAAAAGATATGTTTTGTTTGATTCTGAGCATTTTAAAATGTTTTCAGTTGTTTTTCTGAATGATATTTTTTTAGAGAGCTTGTTAGCCAAAATAATACGGCAAAAGAGACACAAATTTGCAAAATGTTTTGGTGTTGCCAAATCTTCATTGACTGATCCATTAAAGAAACTTACCTTTGAAAATATGACTACTATGTTTCAAAGTTATCTAAAGTTTAACCAGGAGTATAGTATTGTTTAGTACACAGGTCCAGATTCAGCAAAATACTTCAGCACGTGACCGACATTAAGCATGTAGATAGTCCTATTGAAGTCAAAGGGATTTCTTATGTCACAGACCAGATTAAAGCATAGGCACTATAGGCCCACGCCTAGGCTCCAGCTCTTGGAGTCATGTGACTACATCAGACTCTCAGCTTTTACTTAAAACAAAACAAAAAAAAAATACGCGTACCTAGCTTTTGTAACTGTTGTTCTTCGAGATGTGTTGCTCATGTCCATTCCAGTTTTTTGAGTTTTTGGAGATTTTTGCCTTAGCAATATCTATAGGGTCCGCTGCGGCGTCCCCTTGAGTGTCGCACTCATGCCTCAGTATATAAGGCGCCACCGACTCGACGCCTTCTCAGTTCCTTCTTGCCGACAGAGGGGCAGCAGGGAGGGCAATGGAATGGACACGAGCAACACATCTCGAAGAACAACAGTTATGAAAGGTAGGTAACAGTTTTTTCTTCTTCGAGTGCTTGCTCGTGTCGATTCCGTTCTAGATGACTCACAAGCAGTGCCCTCAGAGGCGGGCTTGGAGTTCACAGTCTTGCAGCTTGCAATACTGCTCTACCGAAACTTAGGGGGTCTGACCACAGTGGTACCCCTGAGTAGCTCTGGAGTGGGCATGTGGTCTAACACAGGTCCTTTGCCCGAAGCCCCCTTTTCCCCTTTACCAATGGTGCCAGTGTGCCCTTCAACTTCAGCCGCTTTTTAGGTACTGGTGAGGGGGAATGGTGCCAGGTGGATTCCGGTGCTGGCAGTGCATTGCCAAAGTGCCAGGCATGGAGTCCGATCGAGAGGGTTCCAAGGCAGGACAAAGCCCAGCCTCCATGAGGAGGGCCCTCAAGTGGATATCTCACTCCTTCTGAGTTCAAGGGCAAAAGTTTTTGCAGATCCTGCACTTGTCCTTTCTGTGGGACTCCCCCAAACACTTAAAATAGCTCTCATGGGGGTTGCTAATGGGCATTGGCCAGCTGCATGATGAGCATGGCTTAAAGCCTGGGCAATGGAGCATGTCCTGCTCCGAGGCAAAGTCCCAGCCGGGACTCTAACTCCTAAATGACTACTCTAACACTTAACTATATGGTCTAACTAAGTACCTATCTACTAAATACAAAGGAGACAGAACAATGGACTGTAAGAACGACTAATACTCTTGCAATGCAAGACAAGGTGCTCCGACCAACCGTTATGGGCGGTAAGAAGAAACTGAGCGGGTGTAGGGTCGGCAGCTCCTAACATACCGATGCATGAGTGCGGCACTCAAGGGGGAGCTGCAGCCGACCCTATGGATATCACTAAGGCAAAAGTCTCTGATGACTGCATGTGAGTGCGCACACACTTAGAATGGAATTGACTGAAGCAAGCACTCGAAGAACAACATATGTTTTTAGCCCACAGATTTGCAAAGAAAATATCAATAAAATGAACTTTGTAACTAATATAGTGACATTTGTCTGAATTTGCAGACAGCCTGAAACATTAACACTTGACGGGTATGAACTGTCTCATTCATATCAGGATACATATACCCTGCCACAGCAAAACCCCAAACCAATGCAGCTGACTCAGAGCCTAAGTCAACTGAGTCAGGCTTATGGGATTCACACTATAGGGCTCAAAATAGCAGTGCACATAATCCTGCTCAGGATGGAGTCCAGGCTCTGAAACCCTTCCTCTCACTGGGTTTCAGAACCCAGGCTCTAGCCTGAGCAGGAATGTCTACACTGCTATTTTTAGCCCCATCGTGCGAGCCCCGTGGGCCCAACTCAGTTGACTCAGGCTCTGGGACTCGCTGCTATGTTTTTTGGTTTTTTTGCAGTGTAGATGTATCCTCAGTGTGGTGTTAAGTCCAAGACCCCCAACTCTGTTGGACCCCACCAACACCACCCAGCAGAGGACTTTGTGTGTGGTAGAAGGAGAAGAGTACAGATGGCCTGACCCATCCATCCAAGCAGATACATCCTGGGAGCAGGGGTAAATACTAGGAGGCCCCCTGATATCACCCTCTGGCTTCCCTGGGAGGGAGAATGGACACTTCTGCCTTTGAATGGGGCCCTGATGCCACTTCTGGGGGAAAGAAGGCCTTATGCTACTGACCCACCATCTCTGGGAGGAGAGGGGACCCTCCTCTTCTAACGTCACTCCAAGTGGGGGGGCAGGGCCATGAGGATCGAAGCTCTGGAGGACCCCATGTTGTGATTTGCCTAGAGCCCTAGATTGCCTTAATCTGGCCCTGCTCATATATGAAGATCTTGCTAAATTGGGGCTATACATCCTAGGTCTCTTAAGTACAACGGTACATTTGAGAGCTGCCTTAATTATTTTATAGTGAATTATTGACTTTTTACACTCTATTAATTGAGTTTTGTGAAGTTATTTTTTTAACTACCTAAAGAGCAACAATTTCTGACTCAATCAATGGCACCACAATGCTATGATTTATGATAGCTTTCAGATATCGTCATACTGAACAAAATTTTAATTAATACCATAAAATGTGATCATAATAATTGCATTTATCCAACCATCTATGCTTGAAAATAGTTACATTTATTCATAAACTAAAGATAAAACATCAACTTCTATTTTCTGCTTGCTATTTTTACAGTAAAACCAAAACATCTTTGTTTAATAACCAATATTTAGTAACCAGTATTTAATAACCAATGCCATTGGTCATCTTATTGACTTAGATATTAATAACACTGACTTCTTTTTGAGAAGTCATCTGCTTCAGAGATAAAATGTGCTATTTATTATGTATTTTGATGTGATGAATTCAAATATGACAATTAAAACAACTGATTGGCTACTGTTCTAAGATATTTAAGCTTTTACATTTTATGTCTATGTATATTGTGTAGAGAGTAGAGTTTTAATCATAAATTGTAAACCTAGATCTTTTCATGTGTTTATGGTTGCTTTACATGATAATATTTCACCTGTCCTGTTTATGTAACACTTTAAAAATCAGCAAAAGGGTTATATCAATAAAATTTATTATGAAACAAAAGGCAAAAAACTATTCTGTACATAGTTTAGTCCTATTCAGTGTCTACTCGGCGCTTCTCGGCTTGTCTCTTGTATTCATTAAATGGAGCATCTCTTGTCACTGTCCAGCAATAGTCTGCAAGCATTGATGGGCTCCATTTGCCCTGATAGTGTTTCTCCATTGTTGCAATGTCCTGGTGAAATCGCTCGCCGTGCTCGTTGCTCACTGCTCCGCAGTTCGGTGGGAAAAAATCTAGATGAGAGTGCCAAAAATGTATCTTTAGTGACATGTTGCAACCAAGGCTTTTGTATGCCTGGAGGAGGTTTTCCACCAACAACCTGTAGTTGTCTGCCTTGTTGTTTCCGAGAAAATTTATTGCCACTAACTGGAAGGCTTTCTATGCCATCTTTTCCTTGCCACGCAGTGCATGGTCAAATGCATCATCTCGAAGAAGTTCACGAATCTGAGGACCAACAAAGACACCTTCCTTTATCTTAGCTTCACTTAACCTTGGAAATTTTCCACGGAGGTACTTGAAAGCTGCTTGTGTTTTGTCAATGGCCTTGACAAAGTTCTTCATCAGACCCAGCTTGATGTGTAAGGGTGGTAACAAAATCTTCCTTGATTCAACAAGTGGTGGATGCTGAACACTTTTCCTCCCAGGCTCCAATGACTGTCAGAGTGGCCAATCTTTCTTGATGTAGTGGGAATCTCTTGCATGACTATCCCATTCGCAGAGAAAACAGCAGTATTTTGTGTATCCAGTCTGCAGACCAAGCAAGAGAGCAACAACCTTCAAATCGCCACAAAGCTGCCACTGATGTTGGTCATAGTTTATGCACCTCAAAAGTTGTTTCATGTTGTCATAGGTTTCCTTCATATGGACTGCATGACCAACTGGAATTGATGGCAAAATATTGCCATTATGCAGTAAAACAGCTTTAAGACTCGTCTTCGATGAATCAATGAACAGTCTCCACTCATCTGGATCGTGAACGATGTTGAGGGCTGCCATCACACCATCGATGTTGTTGCAGGCTACAAGATCACCTTCCATGAAGAAGAATGGGACAAGATCCTTTTGACGGTCACGGAACACGGAAACCCTAACATCACCTGCCAGGAGATTCCACTGCTGTAGTCTGGAGCCCAACAGCTCTGCCTTACTCTTGGGTAGTTCCAAATCCCTGACAAGGTCATTCAGTTCACCTTGTGTTATGAGGTGTGGTTCAGAGGAGGAGGATGGGAGAAAATGTGGGTCCTGTGACATTGATGGTTCAGGACCAGAAGTTTCAACCTCTTCCTCTTCCTTGTCTGACTCAAGTGAGAATGATTCTGGTGCATCAGGAACCGGCGGCAGTCCTTCTCCGTGGGGTACTGGGTTTATAGCTGATGGAATGTTTGGATAATGCACAGTCCACTTTTTCTTCTTTGACACACCTTTCCCAACTGTAGGCACCATGCAGAAGTAACAATTTGCTCTCTCCAAATCATTGGCACTGCATAGATTTCCTTTTCCTGTTCAACCACTGGGGAAGATTTGTTGCACAAGTGTTGCAGCATATGTGTGGGGCCCACCTCTTGTCCTGATCTCCAATTTTGCAGCCAAAATAAAGGTGATAGGCTTTCTTAACCATAGTTGTTATACTGCGTTTTTGTGATGCAAAAGTCACTTCACCACAAACATAGCAGAAGTTATCTGCACTGTCCACACAAGTACGAGGCATCTCTGCTCACTTTGGCTAAACAGAAATGTGTCCCTTTGCAAAATCAAACACTGACAAATAAGAGAGCACGACACTGTATGATTTCTAGAGCTGATATAGGGCAATTTGTTCAGCAGAGTTATGTAAGCTTCGTTATGATTGTATCATCCATGACTTGTAGGAATAACATGATGCAATTCATATCATGTATGACGCAATACCAGCTTCAGATTGCATCATTCATTGTTTTGCCTAAAAAGCAAGTACTGTCCAAACCCAGTCATAGATTTATTCCAGTCAAAGATGTATTTTAGTCATTTCTGGTTTAAATTGAGATCCCTTCCCTTTATAACTCACTTATCCTCCACCATTCCCAAGTCAAGGGTTGTATATACAGACCCAATAGCATATCTTGAAAACTAGAGCCAATCAACAATTTTAAGCATCATTTTCATTCTCAGTGACCCAGAATTAGTAAAGTTTGACTACATTTATTTCAGAAGCATTTTGGCTGTAGAGCAGTGTAAGCTAAAGTTGTTAATAAAATAAGTTAAAAATCAGGCAACAAAATAAACCGTCAGAAGCCTAATTTAGGTAACTGTCAATCTTGGGACAATTCACAATTATTTTTATGAAAATCTACAGCAAGGATGTAAGTCTGTACCTAAATCTGCTGCCATTTACACCAGAGTAATATTGTTGACTTATTAGAGCTCTTCCTGACTTATATTAGTGTAAGTGAGAGCAGAACTGGGCCTTGTCTTTGAGTTGCAATGTTTCTTGAAAGTTGCACCACTCACACTTGTGAATACCACTGCTCTTTTTGCCAAATCCCCTGAGCATATTCTAGCCTTTTTTTTTTCCTTTTAAATTTCTCCCATTTGTGATCCTTCCATTCTTTGCAGCTGGTCTATGTGGGAGTTTGTCTATAGACAAGTAGCATTTCAGCCATAGGGAAGAAAAGTTCTTATAGAACAACCCTACAAGACTCAAAATGAGTAGAAAATCTTCAGAGGAAATAAATTATGGAGGGGAAAAAAAGGAAACTCTATTCCAAAGTCCATATTAGTTCTATATTTCGATTCTTCCAGAACTATATTAAACAGCCAAACTCATTTTAATCTTTGTAAGCATTTTATCTATTTAATAAAATATAAGGTAGTTACTCTTTTAATGCTCCAGTTCTTATGTACTTATTTTGGTAGTGACAGTGTACAATTATACCATCTAATAGTTCATAGCTAAATGCAGAAGGGTGGGCACATGGTATTTAAATTAAAAATTAAACTAGAAGGGGAGGCTCACTAAATTCTATTCAGATTCTTGAAGTTTGATGTTATTAAAAATGGAAAACTTATTCTTCCTGCTGCCCTTCTGAAATTCAATTTGAAATAAGAAGCATTCTTCAGTATCTGCAACATTTCTAATTTGTGTTCCTCTGGTGTTCAGCAAAAATCCATAATTATCCTGAGGAAGTCCAATTTTATGTTTAAATAAAAAAAAGAAAGAAAAGAAAAGAACACCAGCAGTGGGGATTGGGAGAGGTTCAAACAAACAAACAAACAAGCAAGCAGACAAATTTTCTTTAAAGGAAACAGCAATGGGATTCACTGTGAATTACAATGTATATCACTTGATAATACTCTTTAGCACTGTAATAAAGCAGCTTTTTGGAGAGTTGGGGGGCTGTTTGACATGGAGCACAGGAATGCAAACAATAAATGAGACAGTTAAGAATGTTATGTTTTCCACATTTTTTTGTTTATTCCTTTTCTAATAAGTGATTTCTGTTCACAATTTTGCAGCAAACATTAAAATAAAGTATACAAATGGAAACTAAAACCTGGAATCCCTATCTATGCCAGGCCCAGCTTTGCTGCTCAGAAACACTGCTGCAATTCTGAATGCATCTTGTAATCAGGGATCATATTCTGTCCTCAATTACTCCTGTGTAACACCACCAGGCAAAAATCTGCTCTCTCTCTGTATACATCAAGAGTAAGGCCATGTCTATATGTACTGTACAGCGCTGCAGTGGCACAGCAGTACTGATACAGCTGCGCCACTGCAGCGCGTGTGGTGAAGATGCTCTATCCCGACAGAAGAGAGCTCTCCCATTGGCACAAAAAACCTACCCCCATGAGTGGCAGAAGCTATGCTGGCTGGATCAGCTCTCTTGCTGACATAGTGCTGTGCACCCAAGTGTTTATGCTGGCATAATTTATGTTGCACAGGGGGGTGGTTTATTCACATCTGAGCAACATAAATTATGACAGCATAGGCTGTAGTGTAGACATAGCTTGGAGGAGAAGGGAATAGCAATGTGCTTTTACTAGTTCCACAAAGCTTTTCTTGCCAACTGACTCTTACTAAATTTGTGTGCAGTGTAGTTGTAGCTGTGTCGGTCCCAGGATAGTATAGAGACAAGGTGGGTGAGGTAATATCTTTTACTGGACCAACTTCTGTTAGTGAGAGAGACAAGCTTTTGAGCCACACAGACCTGAAGAAGAGCTCTCTGTGTGGCACGAAAGCATATCTCTCTCTCACCACATAACTTAGTCTAATAAAAGATATTACCTCACCCACCTTGTCTCTCTCACTAAATGTGGCATTTAAAAAACTAGGAAAAGTTAGAAAGGACAAGTCTCTATGCCTAGCATCAATGTTTAAAGCACTGGTTATACTACATGTTCTATTAGAGTCCCAAAAGAACAGACTACTGTCTCACTACAAAGTCCTGTAGATCTGTGAACATGATGGGAATGATTTTGCTTCCACTGCAGTCAATGGTATGAAATGCCCATTCTCTTCAGCGGGTGCTGGATCAACCCCCAAAAATGGTTTTCTTCTCAGTTCCCCCAATTAATTTTCATGCTTTTTAAATGAATGCCTCTTGTTATAGTTTATATGATTTGCTGGACATTTGTACTACTTAAAATTGCATCTCTTTTCTTTGCAGTCATAGTTTGCCTCTTTTCCTGATTCAGCAATGGAATCCACACTGGCAAATCTTTCTGCCCCCGCAGTTTACCATTTAAAGTCCTATTGACTTGAGTGGGTTCTGCGTGGGCATTAGGGTACATCCATGCAGATCCCTTTGAAGGATGGGGGTCATTGTTGGTATATTTACATTTTTGTTTAGAGAAGATAAAAGTGCTGAATAACAGATGTTGAATGATAAAGCACCTAAATATCCATAAATAAAAAACCAGGATGCTATCAGAGCTCCTGTGAAAACAAAATCAGCCCAAAAAAGAAAAATCTTTGTTTTGATATCAGTATTCTGACAAAATAGCCATCCCCCTTTGTTTTCAACAGAGCAGCAGGTTTTTATTCATGATATATTGTTAAGGGATTGTAGATTGCCTAAGATGAAGGGGTTTTTTGTATTTCATATCACAGTCCAGGTGGCCTCTTAGCAGCAAGTTGGCTCAAAGCATACTTTCCAATCTCAAATCATTCTCTCTGTGCTACTGTGGCATGCAAACAAGCCCTGCCATCCTATTCCAACTCTATCAACTAGCATCTTTCAATCAACAAATTGCACTTTGGCATGAACAGAAGGTTTAGGATGGGCTTCTGCCACCCTCCCAGTCACCGGCTAAATAGCTATGAACATATGCAGAGAGTGTGTTGTTCATTTTTAGGGCCTTATGATGGCACATTTAATTGTCCTAAAAGTGCAACTGATGGAAAGTGAGTTACTGATTGAATAGGCAATGCAACAGATGTACAAGGTCATTCAACAAGGACTACTCATTACTTCAAATTACTACCCGTGAGGAGAAACTATGGTGTATGCCAGTCTGGAACTCTTTCACTGACACCTCATCTTTCAGTTTCATCCCAAAGGCCACCTTTGTCTTTTTACTGATAGCATCGCCCAATTAGAACCTGTTACCTAAAATTACAAGAACTCCATTGTCATTTTAAATAGAATTTAGATAGGCAAAGTATAGTAACACTCCTTGAGATCATATTAAGCAGAAGGCTGGCTGCCAGAAGAGCTATAAAATATCTTTGTATGGACATAGACCAGCATTTCCCACCATTTGATATAAAGCAGTAAAGACTAAATACCCAGTCTAGTTTCAGCCCAAATCAGTGCTGTATGTTCATTTATCAGGACATGTACATTCTTAACTTTTCACTGAATGATAGTCTGACAAAGAGCTGGTCAAATAATGAAAAACTATGTTTGCTAATAACGTGATCAAAGATTTACAGGGGGCCAAAGCCACCAAACTACTTGCCAACTGTTATTCAGCCAGTGTGACAAAATGGCAGAGCTTAGGCCATGGCAATAAGAAGTATTCTGCTATTTCATGCTTGAAGCCAGACCAGCAGCAGTTCCAATCAAGTGTATAGAGGCTTGTGAATGGCTCTGATGGAGAAGACGACAGTACGGCCAAAAATAGAAGGGACTTGCAGAGAGAAATGCAAGGCATAAGTAAAGCTCAGGAGAAAATTTAGGCTGAGGTTGTTTATGTTTCATTATTTAATTTAACAAGATGCAAACCCCAAGAAGCAGGGAAGCTTTAGACACTAACCCCTTATTGGTTGTGCTGCAATATGGCATAGAAGTCCTGATCAGGGATTAGGGCACCATTGTGCTACGTATAACAAAAAGATGGTGCTTGAGCCAAATTACTCACAGTGGGTACTTACTAAGTTGCACACAGCAGGTATACTGTGCAAGGAGAATTTAGGATTTCTGCCCACTCACAGCTTGCTATAGAGCAGGTTACATAATGAAAAAATATCATTCACCTGAGATGTCACCACTTGCAAAAAAACCTCAAGGGTGAAGTAAAGTGGAACCAGAGAAGGAAAGCTGGAGATTGGGAGCCATACAGTTATTTGCAAATGACTTACATGAAGAAAAACAAACATTTGTAAGATATAATTCAAAATGAGCAATTCAACCACCTCTATTTTGAAATATAGTCTAGTAGCTTTCAAAACATCCTCATTAATTGTACTGGCTTTGTCTTTAAAATACAAAAGAGGAAATGTAAAGAAAAAAAAAGGTTTACTAGGTATATTAAATAATATGACTGATACCGTTTATCCCACATCTAATATCGCGCCCAGTAATTATGAAGAGTGAAATAAATTTCTCTTACCATTTTCTTGTCATCTTGTTTCATAAGATCATGCATTAATTATATTTATATAAAAGTGGTCACATATAAATGTCAAGATAAAAATGTTATCTACACACTCAAAATGTTGAGACAACACGATTGTTTAACAAACTATTTTTTATTCATACACTGTATACATCACTGCACTGGCCTGCTTATGCTACATAAAGTATCCCGGAGCCTTGAATTACACCAATCAGCAGACACACTACAAGCTTTATTGCATTTTAAAAAGGCACAAAAAGTATAAGTATCTCATGAATCACATGGCTGTCGTAAGCGATCTTGAGTTAATGTGTTGTAGATGTCTTCTCTTATTTTCATTTTCTTCTTTCTCCTTCATTTTTACCACTGCTTTTCTCGGTCTTGCAATATTTAGCTTGTTTAATGAACAAAATATTCATTTTGATTTGATAAGTTTTTCCACACATCGTTACTTTTAAAATGACAAATTAAATCCATCATATTTAGACCTGAATATAAGGCCTAACCAGTTCCTGTTAAAATCAGTGGAAAATGTCCTATTGACTTAAATATGAGTTAGATTAGGCTAGTAATAATGCATAGTATTAGGGCTTGCTCCTGTAATTAGCGCCCCTTCAATAGACATACTGTTTGACTGGCGGCCCAATTATGTGCAGCTCATTGCAGGATTAAGACTTTGTTATTTAAAGATATATCCAGACCAAGAAGAGATTTCTTACATTAGTGGCTGTCTGAAGGTACTGTAGGAGGAAATCTGTTGAACTAGGTCAGTTTGGAGGCCTATCAACCTTGAGGGTTTCTTCACAAATGGAGATATACCTATCTCATAGATCTGGAAGGGACCTTGAAAGGTCATTGAGTCCAGCCCCCTGCCTTTACTAGCAGGACTAAGTACTAATTTTTGCCCCAGATCCCTAAGTGGCCCCCTCAAGGGTTGAACTTACAACTGTGGGTTTAGCAGGCCAATGCTCAAACCACTGAGCTATCCATCTCCCCAATATTTTAAAACATTGAGAGTACAGAATTTTTAAGGTATTCATGAACTTTACATTTGTGCTCTTTACCACATTACAGAAAAATACTAAGTACTAAACTATTTCCTAAATGAAAACAAACCAGTCAAATCATACCTAAAACAATGAAATAGGCTAGTGATTTCATTCCAATTCCTGGTAGGTAGGTAGGTTTCCCCATCAGGTACCACAAGTATAATTAGCACCCTTGTTGGCAGTCTCAACACACGTGCTAAGGACTGAGTGGGCACACAGTGAATTATCCTCTCCCTCCCCTGAAGTAGTCCCTCCACGTCAGAGTCAAGACACATTGATCGGGCAAGGTCAGAAAAGCTCAGATTGCTGTTGTCTGTGCTGTTCTTGTTCTCTCGATTAATAGTGGCTGCAGCCTTAAATACTGTCAACCTGCAACCTTTCAAAAGCACTATATTCACTAAAACAAATTTTACAAAGATAAACATTCTTATATAAACAGTTTATCAAATGAGGTGGGTAATGGATGCATTATTTCCACCATTATTGATCACCCTTCATATTACTTTTGAATTTCCACTTTGCTCTGCCAATTCTGAGTTATAAAGACATCAATAACTCAAGTAAAATAAATAATGTATTAACAGTCAGTCCACTGGATATCTTTAAGCATACGGTGGTGGTCGAGGGCTTTCACAGAGTTCACTTTACTATTGCAATGGCATTATCAATATCAAATTATTCTTTGATTAATATAGCCATTTCTTCTATTTGAAATTTTATGTGCAAGTTCTTACACTAGTTGAAATTTTGGTTGCTTAAAAAGACGCTGTTCATTCAGAATGGGGAATACTGCTAATGGTGCCACAGATGCCTAGGCAATTCATAACTTTTAAATCAACAGCCACTGAATGAGCATTAATATGGCATCCATCACTAGAACATCCAGGGAAAACTTGATGTGGCTTAGAATGCAATCAATATTGCCAAAGTTTAGGAAGTAAAAATATCCATGATTCTTTATATCAATGCGACTTCACAGGACAGAGATGGATAAACCTTGCCAAAAGGCTGAATATTAGGGGTACTGGAACAAGCACTTCACAAAAAACTGTACTTCAGACTTAGGTTAAGTTCTTTTGATAAAATGTTAAATGCCTTTTTGCTTAGGGCCATCTCAATAATGTCACGAAAATGTTAGTGAAAGTTAAGGAAGAAGACTTTGTGATACCAAGAGTGAATGAAGTGATGACAATGCAAATTTATGGAATATTATGATTAGGACAAAATGATTTGGATGAAGCATTGGGCTGCTGAAACCATGCCAGTGTAATTCTAGAGACATGTATGTGAGAGTCTATACCCTTATGCCAACCTTTTTACAAGACTATGATAAATTTTGTACAAAGTATGCCTTGTGAGGTATCATTTGAAAACTTGTAGTTTACTGGTCATTACTGTCCTGGTAAAATATGTGCGGCAACTATGTATGTAAAGTTATAAGATTCTACCATATGACATTAGTGAGGCGTGCTCCAAGTTTAGAAAAGCAGACAAAAACCAGTTCCCTAGAGAAAAAAAAGGCTAGCTAGCACTTCAGCCAGGTGTTAACATAATCATGGACTATCACCTGGTTAAGAGGCCATTTTTTGGCAGGAAGAAGGGTCTTAGTGAGAAATTTACATCTTGGCAATGGAACAGCTGGAAATTCCCCAAAAGTGAGACGAGAGGACACAGATCATCTCTCCCTTCATCTCTACTTATGGCATCAAGGACACTTGAAAGACAAAGCAGCATCATTAGACTAGGGAGTGATGTGTGCTGAAAGATTCAGCCAGTAAGACTGCTAGAACATGTGGTGAGAGAGATCCTTTGCTCTGACTTCACGTTAGATTGTTAAGTTAGGTATTAGTTTGCGTTTTACTTTTTATTTTCTTGTAACCAAATTCTGACTGTTCTCACTCATTATTTGTAATCCTTTAAAACCTTTGTGTAGTTAATACACTTGTTTTATTGTTTTATCTAAGCCAGTGTGTTTGGACTCAAGTGTTTGGGTAGCTCCATTTGAGATAACATGGTTTGTGCATATGGTTTTCTAGTCATAAAATGACAGCATTAATATGAGCTTGTATTGTCCAGGAGGATGCTGGGCAGTACAAGATGAATATTTCTGGGGGAAAGTCTGGAAAGGGAATTTGCTGGTGTCACTCTGCAGTTTAATTCAAGGGTGGCAGGCTGACTGGCTGAAGCCCTCTTTCAGTATAGCTGGGGGGTATGTTACATGCTGAAGGCAGTGTGTGAGCAGGCCAGGAGTGGTTGATCTCACAGCAAAGCAGTGTAAAAGGCACCCCAGGTTGGAGAACTGAGGGGACACCACTGTCCAACTGTCCAGATTGTACCCTGGCTAATGTCACAACTTAAAAGGCTGGAACCAGAGCAGCCATGTCAGCGCCAGGTAACTGTCCCTTATTCCACCCACCCAATACACCCCTTAAAAAAACTTTAAGGGATTTGTATATATATGCAGCCTCTGGTGACATAACAACAAGAGTCCAAAATTACCAGCTCTATTTTGGCCCCATCTACAATAGGACTAAAACGCTGTTTACCAAGCTCTTTTAAAAGATTTTTAAAATGCCCCTCTCACTGTATCACCTGGGCCTTCTTTACAGATATTTTTCATGCACAGGAATGCCCCCCGTGATAACACAGCTCCTCATCCGCCTCTTCTTTGGAACCCACTTCAGGGACCCTGCATATTATGAAACTGCATACCAGAAAGGAGTGATGGGGTTTGCAACAAGTTCTGAAGGTGACAGTGCTTGGGCTCAGCCTGATTAAAGCAATCTGTGGCAGGACAAGACAAATATGTGGTATATATTACAGAAAATAGTAATGTAAAAAGCATGTAGGGTGAATTAATTCAAATTTTCAGATACAAAAGTTGGCAACAGAGGAAGAGAAATTAAGAATACATAAGGCAGAAAAGATCTTTTAAGACTAGGTTGTTAAGAGATAAAGAATCTGAGGCAGAGAGATACATGGGGGCAATTCCAGCTATTAACAGATGCAAAGAAGAATCTCTGACGGTTTTGTGTGAAAGGATATAGAAGGGAAGTCCTATAAAAATGGTGGCAGTATGAAGGAAAGCAGAGATAAGATCGTTAAGATAGACCGATTAAAGTCCATAGAGTTTTTCAAAAATAAGGATAGGAATTCCGACGTGCATCCTGATATGACTGGGGAGAAGATGGGAGTGGTTTTGGGATGGGAGTGATATCCCTTGTGCATGTTGGGAGATAGGCAGCAGCATTCCATGCATGCTGGAATCTGGAAGAATTGAGGCAAATGATTTCTTCCTCTTTATCCTGCGGGTACTTGAAGAGCCTCTTTCCATCTCGTGAAGTTTCAGTGTTGTGAATATAGTGAATAAATACATTAAATGGCTAACATTGTCATGGCCATTTTAGCTTTGAAGGTGGTCCGTTGGAAATTGTGTTCTGGAGCTTTCCCCATATTTATAGTCCAGGGTGCACCACACTCTGGAAATCCTCCAACTTTCAGAAGGTTGGTAAATCTGGGGCATAAATACCAATGAAGCTCCACAATGCAGCAGCATCACATCTGGTTCAAAGTCTCTCCTACTTACACTTTCCTCTTCAAACTCAGTTCCTGATCAGTTCTTTACAGCCCCCGCTCTGAGATACCAAGCTCCCCTCATATTCCTTCTCCCAATTTGCTGAATTCAAAGTCTAGCTATTGGGAAAAGATCAAGAATTGTAATTAACTATGCTTCTAATATGTGTTACATGCCTTCTTTCTATATCTGCTGTGATGTGAAGTATAAAGAATTTTTTCAGTTGGTTTGTTGATGGAATATGCTAAAATGCTGAAAATCTAATTGGGATGTTACTGATATCTCTAAGACTGATACAATTAACTTCTCAGTAAAAAGGACGCATTGCAAAACCCTAAGGAAGTAAAAAAATCAAGTCAATTCCGAGTTGATTCAGCACTGATGCATTTAGCCCACTGCCTCAAAAAGATAAGTAGTAAACCATTTCAAAAATTACTCTACTAAAGCAATAAAACAAACAAAGAAATAAATAAACCCCAACCACCTTAAAATTGACATTTCCGAAGTGATGAATCTTGGATTAAATCATGTGAAATGTCAAAATGAAGAGAGAAAAAAATCAATAGCTGTACTGATGCAGCAATGTGAGGTCAATCATTTTGTGCTGCAGTGACAGACCACCCATGTCTTTTTAAAGGCAATATTTTAAAAATGTGAAATACTGTACCTGAAAGGCACTGGAGATTCATCTTGCAGACTGAATCGCCTTTTCACAAGAGAATTATTAATTAATTTTTGGAGTGCAACAACAGCATGGTAAACCAACATGTTTCAGGCATCCTAATAATTGATTCACCAAACTCATCCTGGTAATTTCACCTTCTACAAACTCTAAATGATAAATTGTGGTGGCTTCTTCTTAAGATTTCAAATTATAGCAGGGTTGGGTTGTGGTGGGAGGTGGGATGAAAATGAACCCAAAGCTTGGGCCCTAATCCTGCAAACTTGTTTTGTGCTATCAGACCTTTATCCTTATTCAATAGCCTCAAAATTAGTGGAAATGTGAGAAAAAAGGGTCAGAAGTTGAGTCAACAAACCTTCCCTACGACCAGGGAGAAGAGTTATTGAATGAATTCTATTGGAGACTATTCGCATAAGGGAAAAAGTGGTGTTATGGAGAGGTACATAGTATAATGTTTTCCATGTCAACTAACTTATTACTATTCTTTATTTATTTTAGCAAGACCTCAAGTTAAAATATATTCTGGGCAGGAAGCAATAGCATTCAGTGATTAATCATTTTTTTTGTCAAGTAATATTTTCATTTGAGAGAAAAGCAGAAGTTCACTGGAACTGTAGAACTTCTGCAGAGTTGTTAGTGATCACAACGGATGATAGGGCAGAGAAAAACATTCTCCTCTTTGTATTTGATAAGTGGAGAAGGTTGTTTCTTTGAAAAAGCGGATGCTTGAGCCAATATCAGGGCTCATTCACTCTAAATAAAAATGGCATTAACTCACTATCCCATTCCTAAACCTATCTAGTCCCGCTGTATAATAAAATGTATTTCACACTGTCAGTATATAGATTGCTGCTTCACAGTTTTAAGGGGGTGTCCAAAATGAAGATGTAGCTACACTGAAAAATGCAATAGTACTAGTACAAGAAAGCTGCTCTGTGAGGTTTTCCCTTTAAGGTTAGGCACTGTATTTATTAGTTATATCTTCTATTGCTGTTTGTAGAGAAAATATAAAAAACACACTATGAAGAATATCAATGCATCATATCAGAAGTTGTTTTCATTTTAGGACTTTATTTACAGCTAGAAAAAATCATCCAGCTTTTGAAATGAGATTTTTTTCACTCCACCACCCACTCCAAAACCAGCACCAGTGCAATCGTGGTGTTGAACACAAGTCAATTCATTCTATAATGGTAGAGCAGACTACAGCACTTCAAAGTATGACTGATAGACTGTTGCTTTCCCAAATCTGGTGGGAATCTTATTCAACTGAATGTGGTCAATAAATGTAAAATGAGATAACATTTATTATCTTTGAAGAGCTGCTAGATCAATATTTTCTTTCAAAATATCTTGGCTATGGCAATTGATTCACAAACATGAATTTAAAAAACACCATTAGCAAATAACTAGTGATGTGGATGTGAATTGATTTCCTCAAAACAATTTTAATTCAGGAATTGGGCTTGGGGTATAAAGCCAGTGTAAAAGAAAACTGTGTAGGGTACGTAATGTTGCAGGCAAGGCATGATTCAGCAGCTGCATTTACACAAACACAGGAAATCAGCGAATCATGAAATCATTGAAAAAATGCTGCCCTCTGACAGCTCACAGAAATACATTTTGGGTTCTTTTTATTTACTTTCAGGTTTTTGAAGTTTTAGGGGACACATAGTTCATGTTTTCAAGCTTTTCTCTGGAAGGGGTATAAACATTTATTTCCAAATGGAAATTGAGAATCTCATGATTTCAGGAGCTGGGACGTTAAGAAAAACCAAATTTCATAAGACTCGCATTAAAATCATGTATCAGAGGGGAGCATTTTTTCAATGATTTCATGATTCGCTGATTTCCTGTGTTTGTGTAAATGCAGCTGCTGAATCATGCCTTGCCTGCAACATTACGTACCCTACACAGTTTTCTTTTACACTGGCTTTATACCCCAAGCCCAATTCCTGAATTAAAATTGTTTTGAGGAAATCAATTCACATCCACATCACTAGTTATTTGCTAATGGTGTTTTTTAAATTCATGTTTGTGAATCAATTGCCATAGCCAAGATATTTTGAAAGAAAATATTGATCTAGCAGCTCTTCAAAGATAATAAATGTTATCTCATTTTACATTTATTGACCACATTCAGTTGAATAAGATTCCCACCAGATTTGGGAAAGCAACAGTCTATCAGTCATACTTTGAAGTGCTGTAGTCTGCTCTACNAAAGCTTATGCTCCCAATACTTCTGTTAGTCTTAAAGGTGCCACAGGACCCTCTGTTGCTTATTAAAATCACGATAGCTGGCAACACTATATCTGTCCTATTGTCTCAATTATCTATTATTTTATAAAATGTTAAAAGAGTGATAAGGTTGCAAAGTATCAGAGGGGTAGCCGTTAGTCTGGATCAGTAAAAAGCAACAAAGAGTCCTGTGGCACCTTAAAGACTAACAGATGCGTCTGACGAAGTGGGTATTCACCCACGAAAGCTTATGATCCAATACATCTGTTAGTCTTTAAGGTGCTACAGGACTCAAGGTTGCAAAGTTAAGCACTCAAATTTTAGGAAATGCCAGAATTAAGATTGCCCCATGGGATCTTAATTCAGACCTCTTGTGTGTATGGATTATGATACAGTCTTTAATTACATGATCCCATACTATTTTTCCCATAGGACCCCTGCCTCATTCAGTACATAGGATGGATTATGCTCCCTGCATGGGTAACTGTTCAATATTTCTTCTTATCTTTATAATTCAGTGTGTGGCCCAAGGCTTTATTTATTGCACATCATCCAAACCTTGTGCTTGAATTATTAATTCGCTCATGGGCTTTTCTATGGTGCTGTCATTATAGCATCAAATGCTTCACAAGCATTAGTGAATTTATCTTCAGAACAACCCCTGGGAGATGGTATTGCTATCTCTCCTTTACAGAGGGAGAACAGAGACACAAAGATTAAGGCCAAAAATTTCTAAGCTGTCCATTGCTTTTGCATGTCCAATCTGAGAGACCTAGGGCCTGATTTTTCAGAGCATTTATCACTTTCATAGCACTTCATATGTTCTAAGTACAGATTCCATTGACTTCAGTTGCATTTGTAAATGTTTAGCAATTCTACAGATCTGGACCCAGTTGATTCAAGTTAGACTCATAGACTGTAAGGTTAGAAGGGACCATCATGATCACCTAGTTTGACCTTCTCCTGCACATAGGATGACCAGACATCCTGATAATATCCTGATATTTCGGTGTCTGTCCCGCGTCCCGACCAATCTCTTTGTCCCGATATCCGCCGGCAGCACTGTGTTTTTTTTTTTTTGCTCAGCCGACAGGACTCGGATTATTTTTTTTTGCTCTGCCAGCGGGCACCTCCCACCCATGTGTCCCGATATTTTCTTCCCCTCACCTGGTCACCCTACCTGCACATCACAGGCCACAGAACCTCATTCAACCACTCTTGTAAGAGAGCCCTAACCTCTGGCTGAGTTACCATAGTCCTCAAATCCTGATTTAAAGACTTCAAGTTACAGAGAATCCACCATTTACATTAGTTTTAACTTGCAAGTGACCCGTACCCCATGCTGCAGAAGAAGGTAACCCCTCACACCCCAGGGTGCCTGCCAATCTGACCTGGGGGAAAATTCCTTCCTGATCCTAAATATGGCGATCAGTTAGACTCTGAGCATGTGGCAAGACCCACCAGCAAGACACCTGGGAAAGAATTCTCTGTAGTAATGCAGAGGCCTCCCCAGTTAGTGTCCCATCACCAGCCATTGGAGATATTTGCTGCTAGCAGTCACAGATCAGCTACATTCCATTGTAGGCAGTGCTGTCATACCATCCCCTGCATAAATTTATCAAGCCCAGTTTTGAAGCCAGTCAGGTTTTTCCCCCCCACTGCTCCTCTTGGAAGTTTGTTCTGGGACGTTACTCCTCTGATGGTTTGAAACCTTCCTCTAATTTGAAGCCTAAACTTGTTGATGGGCAGTTTATATCCATTTGTTCTTATGTCCATAATGACTCTTAACTTAAACAACTCCTCACCCTCCCTGATATTGATCCCTCTGATGTATTCATAGAAAACAATCATGTCTCCCCTCAGACTTCTTTTAGTGTAGGTTAAACAAGCCAAGCTCTTTGAGTCTCCTCTCATAAGGTAGGTTTTCCATTCCTCAGATCATCCTAGTAGCCTTTCACTGCACCTGTTCCAGTTTTAATTCATCTTTCTTAAACATGGGAGACCAGAATTGCACACAGTATTCCAGATGATGCCTCACCAGTGGCTTGTATAATGGTACTAACACTACCCTATCTCTAATGGCAGCACCTTGCCTGATGCATCCTGGGACTGCATTAGCCTTTTTCACAGCTGCATCACATTGGCAGCTCATAGTCATCCTGTGATCAACCAATATACCCAAGGCATCTGGAAAGTGAGGAACATTCAATCAGTGACCACGTGAAAATTGCAGTTTAAGTGATTTGCCCAGGATCACATAGAACTCTGTGGCAGAGGCAGGGCCGGCTCCAGGCACCAGCTTACCAAGCAGGTGCTTGGGGCGGCCACTTCGGAGAGGGGCGGCACGTCCAGCTGTTCGGCGGCAATTCGGCGGACGGTCCCTCACTCCTGCTCGGAGCGAAGGACCTCCCGCCGAAGTGTCGCCGCAGATCGCTATCGCGGCTTTTTTTGTTTTTTTTGTTTGGCTGCTTGGGGCAGCCAAAACCCTGGAGCCGGCCCTGGGCAGAGGCAGGGATAGAATTCAGTTCTCTAGGGCAGCATTCAAATGCCTTAATAACAAGACCATCCTTTCTCTTCCTCACTCATTATACATTTTCCAACTCTTGCAATAAACGAGCCCTGTTCTACAGACAACAGCCACATTCACTACACCAGAGCCTGTGATCATGTAATTAAAGACTGTATTATAATGCACACACACAAATATTAGCTAGCATATGCTAAACTAACTTTTGAGTGCTTGATCTGGCAACTTAATGTTGTTGTAACATAGGGATTTTTATGTAGTTTCCTAAATTAAAAACTAAAACAAAGTGAAAAAACAAATTCTATTAAGTGGAATCATATTGATCCCCACACAAGTCACGATCGGGGTTGGGACATTTGAATCTACAGAACAGACTTCTACCACTTCGATTAACAGAATAATTGGCAGCAACAGTAGGCAGTTATCCTACATATACGCTACATTAGAGCAGGTTTAAGACTCATTTTGCCAGTGGATTCCACAGCTATTTGATGACAGCAGAGGAATGGTGAGACTCAGGACTCCTTTACTGAGCATGTGCAAACTGAGATTTTCAAAGGTTTATAACTTGGCCAGGTTTGTGGGGATTTTCATGCAAACAGCAGAAGACACATACATCTCTGATGCTAAGGTGACCCCCTGCACCAAGTCCAAAAGCTTCCCTGCTCCAAAAGCATGGGATGCTAGAATTTCTCAATTTGATGTTTTTAAGGACTGATTTTATGAAAAAACAAACAAACAAAAAAACCTAAACCAATTCCCAGAAATGACTGAACCATTTTAATTGAAACTTAAAAAAAAAAATTAAAAAAAGTCAGCCTCAGGCAAACACCCATCATGGAAACAACAATTTAGGTTTGGTAAAACTATAGATAACCAAAACCAGGGTCTTATTATGGAAAGTGTTGGACAACCTTAACTACAGGTGTGCTACAATTTCAGCCTGTAATACAATAACGTGTATGTCTGAAAACCCAATTTTCTTTGTTAAAACAGCATTGTAATTCCAATCTGCCAACAATGATTTCTATTGCAGATTAACCTTAATAGGTAGATTTATTTACTTTCTAAGCAAGTGCACATTTAGGAAGCCAGATTTTCAAAAAACTCAGCAGGGAGGGATGACCTCCTGAGGTCTCTTCCAACCCTGATATTCTATGATCACATAATTCCCAATTAGGCAGCTAAACATAGTGACAAGATTTTAAAAAATGCTCAGCACCCCACAGCACCCACTGTGATTGCCACTCAGTGTTGAGCACATCTGAAAACTGACGAGTTCATTTAGGAGTGTAAATGGGAGCTTTAAAAATCAGCTGTGTACGTCCATCTAATCTATTGTCCCAGTAAGATCTTTCTACCAGTTTCCACTGAAAAAATTGTACATGACTCAATGATTTCTATCATGAGAAATTCTCCTTTTTTTATAAGAGGTGACATTTACTTCAATGAGCAACACTTCCAGGTGGAGAAGAACTGCAAGTATAACTTGCCTTTGACATTGTGAACTTTCCAGTGTAAGAAGAAAATACTGTTTGCTTCCATTATATAACGTAGCAAAAACAAGTATGGTATTTTCTTGCATACTGAGCACTAATCCAATATTACAGATAATTAGGGTTACCATATTGGAGCCCCTGAAAAAGAGGACACTCCAAGGGGCCCCACCCCGCCCCAACTCCGCCCCTTCCCTGCCCCAACCCCGCCCCAACTCCGCCCCTTTCCCAAAGTCCCCACCCTAACTCCACCCCCTCCCTTGAACGCTCCACCCCCTGCTCCTCCCCCTCCCCTGCTTCCCGCGAATCAAATGTTCGTGGGAAGCCTGAAACAGGCAGGCAGCAGGTAAGCTGGGGCTGGGTGGGGGGCGTGTGAGGAGACGCGGCCCAGTTCGGCCCCCCCGGCAAGCGGCTCCCTCCGGCGACCGGCCAAGAGGCTCTGGTCCTGGCAGCTCCGGCCTGGCTTGGGCCCTGGGGCGCCGGCTGAGCACCCCTAGCCCTGGTCACTCTGGCTTGGCTCGGGCCCTGGTTCTGGCTGCCGGCCAGCGGCCAAGCACCCCCGGCCCCACCGGCCCCGGCCGAGCTGCTCCGGCCCGGCCCTGGCCGAGTGGTGCTGGCCGAGCACCCCCAGCCCTGGTCTCTCCGGCCCAGCTCGGCTCGGGCCCCGGTTCTGGCTGGTGGCCGAACACCCCCGGTCCCATTGGCCCGGCCAAGCAGCTCTGGCCTCATCGAGCCGCGCTGGCCGAGCACCCCTAACCCCAGCCCTGGTCCCAGCGGCTCCGGCTTGGGCCCCAGTTCCGGCCGCGCACCCCCGGCCCAGCCCCGGCCGGCGGCCAAGCACCTCCGGCCCCACCGGCCCCGGCTGAGCGGCTCCAGCCCAGCCCTGGCTGAGTGGCGCCAGCTGGTGGCATCCCAGCTTGCAGCTACCTCCTCCTGGGTTCTGGCTGCTGCTGCGCTGGGGAGAGCAGTGGGAGCCGGGAAAGTTGAACCCCGGGGAGGAGGCGGTCCCCTTACCATGACTCCCTCTTTTCCTGGACACTTTCGGCTTTTTGGAAATTCCTCCCGGACGGGGATTTGAGGACCAAAAAGCTGGACATGTCCGGGAAAATCCTGACGTATGGTAACCCTAAGATAACACTTCTTCTTGATTTTGCAAAAAGTAGTGAACAGTTGTTATAAAACAGGGACCTAATTCATCCACCATGTAACTACACTGAAATCAATGGAGTGCAGTGGATGAATTTGGTACCAGGAGTTACAATGGAATATGCCACTCTAACGTACAATACTCACCACCAGAGACTGCAATAAAAAACACGTAAGGCAACAGGGATCCAACATCAGAATGTATTTATATCTCAATTTTCTTTATTAGCCCATTCATTTAAAAAAAATCAAGGCTGAGGTGGAGGTTTGTGGGGTTTGAGGAGAGAGGAGGTGGAACATTGGTGACTGAAGTGGAAGAGGCAAGAGCAAAGAGAGATACCACTAAGGAAGGCATGCAAGCAGATGGTCAGTAACAGAAAAGGGATCCAAAAAGGAAAGGGGACCCACAGCAGAAATAGAGCCAGCTGGGGAGAAGGCCCAGCAGCTGTCTGCAGCAGCTGGTTGAAGGGAAGAGCGTGCAGAGCCACTTGAAGATGACAAGCTCTGTACTGAGAGAGGATTATAGTGTAAGTGTTAATGTTTTGGAGATTTAAGCTATTTTCCAATGTATCATGTTGATGACACTTCAGAATTAAGGACGCAGTTCAGCAAAACATTTAAGCATGTGCTTTTGATGAATGGGGGCATAAAGTATTAAGCAATCAATAGGGGCTCCCTAATTCAAATTTGAGAACCAGATTCTCAACTGGTACAAATTGGCACAACTCCACTAACTTCAGATGACTTGCACCATCTGAGGACATAACCCTTAATACCTATAACCTTTGAGTGGAGTTTAATGTGGATATTTTGACTGCACACACTCTCTAAATGAACATATTACTCCCATAAAACAGCAGCAGCACCTTAGAGATAGCCTAACTGGAAAGGTTTTCATTATAGAATTAATATATCAGGTGGGAATTTACATTTATTCTTGTCATTTATAATATTTTTCAGTGGTTAGTAACATTCAGACAACGCCTGCACAATGAAAAGTTAAACCAAAAGTTAGAGAATGCTTATATACTTACTTTAGAGAATAAAGCTTGAGGGGCTTATTGACATGCCAGCTTCCAATATAAAATGTCATGACTGCAGTATTGACTAACATCGTATCAGAATAAACATCTGAAAACTGAGATTATGGTTTGAGCTTCCAAGACAATCTTCCTGAACCAACATCACTGCATTTTTTTGAGTACAAATATATACCCATCATCTAAAGCATATAAAATCCTGTTAAAATTTGTATTTGATGGGATGCTAACATTTCTCAGACTTCTTTCATAGGCAACTAAGCTCCTAGTATTTTCCTTATTCTTTTTGTGCTGCATTATCACGGAGTATCATTCCACTGGGAAGTTGGCAAAGGGTACAATGACTTTTACTTAATCACAAGCACTTGAAAAAAATGTTTTGGGGATAAGGTTCATAGCAGAAGAGTATACAAAACAATAAGCAGCTTTTGTGGCTGATTAAATAGCAAAACAAAGTTGAAGTGTTTATCACAGCAAAACTAATTCATTGTGAGTTAAATCCAACCCCACTTTCATTATTCATATTGTATAAGACACAGAATAATTAAATCAACCATAACATAAAGAATGTTTCTCTTGCCATATCAGTGTATAAAAAGTTCAATGCTGTTTCCTTCTCAGATTTTTCACTGACATCACTATAGGGGTTTGCATAAATGAATAATTGTCCATCAGTCTCAAAAAGGGAATATTTTAGGACATAGTTTGTTTGGTCACAATACAAGTTTTCAGTATTATTTGTTGGAGGACACCTTTTTTTAATGGACTAATTTACTGAAATCCTTTCATGCAATATGGTTCTTCATCCATTTTATCATATTAAAGGAAATATGTAAGATTATGCAACATTCAGGCCGCACAGTTAACATTAAAAAAAAATTAAAAGCAAAAGTTAAGGATCAACAAGATGAACTTGGTCATGTTGTATATACTGGCCTGGTCCCCACTAAGTCCCCACTTCGGACTAAGGTACGCAAATTCAGCTACGTTAATAACGTAGCTGAATTCGAAGTACCTTAGTCCGAACTTACCGCGGGTCCAGATGCGGCAGGGAGGCTCCCCCATCGATGCTGCGTACTCCTCTCGGCGAGCTGGAGTACTGGCGCCGACTGCGAGCACTTCCGGGATCGATCCCAGAACATCGATTGCCTGCCGCTGGACCCTCCGGTAAGTGAAGACAAGGCCACTGTATGCAGCATTTTTTATTCCTGCTTTCTGGTTAAATACGTGACTCCATTTATTTCTTAAATTCTAAAATGTATTGTAAACTCTGCAAGGTGTGTATCATAGATGTGTTAATAACGGAATCTTAATTTTTGCCTTCTGACTCTTTACAATTTTAAATGGGGCATTGTTAATGCTATCTAACTATAGATTTTAGCATTTAAATTCATTGGACATATATATAAAGAAAAAGGACTTTGCCATGCTTAATGTTACATTTTAAATGTTTCCAATCATACTTTAAATCCAGACCTCCATTAATGGGGAGGGAGACAGCAGAATTCATGTACAGGTGGGACAACTAATCATAGATTTGAAATAATTTTCAGAAAGGTATTGTAGTCTATCTAGTGCAGGAGTTCTCAAATTTCATTGCACCGCGACCCCCTTCTGACAACAAAAATCACTTCATGACCCAGGAGGAGGGACTGAAGCCTGAGCCCTGCCGCTACGGATGGGGATGGTGGGATAATCAAAGCCCGAGCTCCACCACCCTGGGCAGGAGGGCCAAAGCCCAAGCCCAAGGGCTTCAGCCCCAGGCAGGGGGCCTGTAACCTGAGCCCAGCCACCCAAGGCTGAAGCCCTCAGGCTTCAGCTTCGGCCCCCGTGGTGGGGCTCAGGCTTTGGCCAGCCCCGGCAAGCCCATTAAAACAGGGTTGCGACCCACTTTGGGATTCCGACCCACAGTTTGAGAACCGCTGATCTAGTGAAAGTAACATCTTTATACCACAGAGACCGTGGTTATACTTTTAGATTTGTCACAAACTTATTGTTGGGTTGGGAAAGTTGCTTAAATATCTTTGTGGCTCAGTTTCCCTGTCTGTAAAAATAGTATGAATGCTATATCTCCATAAGGAGCAAGAAGCAAAGAGGACTGGTAAGACCAGTCAATGCAAGAGATCAAAACGGAACTCAGCCATCTGGCTTTTAGCCTTGTGTACATTCCCCTCAGGTTTCTGTGAGATAAGGAAGGAGGAGAAGGACCCCTTTTTCCAGGCCTCACTTTTCTCAAACAATTTTGGAAATCTGTCCTGGACTACTCTGGAGTAATTCAAGGAGCTAAGGAATAGAGACCAAGATTTGCAAAAATGGATGCCTAAATTTAGACTCCTAAAAGCAGATTTAAGGCATCTAAATAAGCGACTTGATTTACCAAAGTGCTGAGCAGCCAACAGTTCCTCTTCCAATTACATTACTGACTTAGTAGGAAGTGGGAGGGGAATTGCTGGGTGCTCGGTGGTTTTGAAAACCAGGCCCCCTATTTAAATGCCTAAATAAGGTTTTTAACTTAGGTATGCATTTTTGGAAACCCTGGTCTAAGTGTTATAACAGAAACTGTCAAGCAACCTTAAACTACAGGAGTGATTGTTAACCCTGTTCCCCGCCCCTCTCCTGCCAATAAAAACAAAAGTATATTTCCAGGTCAGCAAATCTAGAGGTCCTCAGTAAGACTTTTTCTATCACTGGGTAATAAGAAGACAGCTGTTTGGCTGGCATTGGTAAAAACCACTCTGCTGTGTCTGAGCTACTCACAGCTCTCCTAATGTTTGTGGGTGGACTAATTCAGCAAGGTTGCAGCCAGTCAACTTCCATCTTTTTATGGCAGTTGATCAATTTCCTTCATTAAATGGATTGCTCCATAATCCATAGCACTATATTAAAACAAAATAAACAAATTCACTTAAAATAACTTTAAAAGAACATGCCTAATGTCGTTTGTCAATGTCTCTTTCTAATACAATTCTTTGTGTGTGCAAAGTGCCAAGTTAGTGATCTTTGTTTAGTGTATGTCTTTGTGGGTTTTTTTGTGGTTAGTTATAAGTATATGATCACAAGGTCTAAAACTGAAATAATACCTAAATAATATATACTGCTTAGGTATGTTACTCAGTTTATTTTGGTGGTGGACTGCAGATGTGATCATTTCAATCTGAAAATGTCAACCCTTTTAATTATTATTGGTTTCTTCTTTTGGAAGCTGTACACATTAAAGCAGGTTGAAGTATGGTGTAAATCATTTTGTTTTTTTTTGTTGATATCATTAGTTAAAACCCATTTTAATCTGAATAGAAGCACCGATAGAGTCAGTCAGTTACTACTGGGTAGAAACAGGAAGCAAGAATTTCATCTCTACTTTCGATATCAGATAAAACGTTTATCTTTCGTTTCCTAAAAGATGATTTTCCGTCAACTGAGTAACTGACTATGGATGAGCAAGAGCAAGTTTTGTTTTATTTTTTTAACTGAATGCTAACCTCTATTCAAGCCAAATTCCTCCATGTTCAGGTTGGCAGGACACAATGCACATTAGGTATGAAGAAAGAAATGTAAGCATTTAAGGTTGACTTAGAAAGGAAGAGTCTTAAGACGTTCTGAATCCTGTACAGTTGCATGGTTCTCTCCTCCTCTAAGCAACAGAAGGCTGGGGTGTATAGTTGGATGGAACATAACCGATGTAGGAGCATGTTATATGAAAATAACTTCCTTTCTGTTAATTTTGTTCTCTACAGGCAAAAATGAAATTGTTGCTTTCAATAACGAAACAACCCCCCTGAAATTTTACATTTAGACAGCATATTTCATCCTGAACGAGCCACCAAACCTTTTATGGTCCTAACCATCGTGTTTTCTGACTCATGTGGATGAAACTCTACCAAGACCCAATGACTTCAGTAAAACTTCAGCCAGGCATAAGGGCCCTCTCCTCATACGGAAGCCATTGCATACCCCTAATAAATTTTTTTGCCCTTTTCTGAACCTTTGCCAATTTGAATATATCTTTTTTGAGATGGGGCGACCACATCTGCACACAGTATTCAAGATGTGGGCAACATGATATTTTCTGTCCTATTATCTATCCCTTTCTTAATTATTCCCAGCATTCTGTTTGCTTTTTTGACTGCCGCTGCACATTGAGTGGATGTTTTCAGAGAACTATCCACAATGACTCCAAGATCTCTTTCTTGTGTGGTAACAGCTAATTTAGACCCCATCATTTTATATATATAAATTCTGTTCCCTGTATGGCTGGGTTTCCCTCAGCATCATTAGTAGGAGCCAAAGAGGAGACCTAGAGGACGGTTGTATGTAGGTGGATTTCAGCACAGAAAGAAGGAAGAGCAGTGAGAAACACCGCTTCTGCTCCTCACCTCCCACCCCCACAATTATTTTTGGTTGAGTTAGCTGCACAAAGCAACAGTACAGTACAATTCACCTGGGGAGAGCCAGAGGTCACTCCTGCTTTCCAAGTGGATCTGCCTTGGATGATCTGGGTTTGATGCTGGCAGGCCCCCAGGTGTCAATTTATGTCAAGATCCCCATGTCTCAACTGGACACTAACAGATGCATAGCTGGAATCCGTCTAGTTCACTTGTGGGTTAATATTGATAGAACAGATATTAGAATAATAAAGGATGTGGTGTTTGGACTCTACTGAATGCTTGTGAAGTGCTGTATGCATTAATCTTACTTGCAATATCTGTGTTCTATATTGTAATGTAATATTTGAGTATTGTACTGTGAGCCTGTGGCTGTATAAATCATCAGACAGGAGAGGGTCATTAATTAGTATGCAGATCTGCTCTCCTACAGAAATGGTTATGCCCCTCCCGAAAGAGGAGAGCTCAAAAGAGGAGAGCCATCTATACCAGATGGGCTCTGGTTAGATCTTACATCTGGAAACTCCCTAAATCTGAATTGAGAAACTGCCAAGAAAAGGACTAAAGATACGTATGGTTCTGCTTCCTCCCAATGAAGATGAGTTATGCAAGTGCACTTCTCCCATCAGCAGAGTTTGCAGCTCAGAGCATATGGCAGGAGAGGGATTAAAACCCTCAAACAAAAGGAACTAGATATCTCTACGCTGCTTGGACTTGGGGACGGAGGGAAGAGAGGCAAGGTGTTTCTAGGCATAAGCAAGAGATTCTCAGCTGCTTAGCCTGGGTTAGCCCTGAACATCAAACAGAGCTTTCTGATTATAGAAGCCTATATTATCTTCTGAAACCTAAGCCTGTAACTCATTCATGTGTCTATATTCACTTGCCTTAATCTTGAAAATAACTCTTGAATTTCTTTTTCCTATTTAATAAATCATAGAATCATAGAATATAAGGGTTGGAAGGGACCTCAGGAGGTCATCTAGTCCATCCCCTGCTCAAAGCAGTACCAATCCCCAACTAAATCATCCCAGCCAGGGCTTTGTCAAGCCTGACCTTAAAAACCTATAAGGAAGGAGATTCCACCACCTCCTTAGGTAGCCAATTCCAGTGCTTCACCACCCTCCTAGTGAAAAAGTTTTTTCCTAATAGCCAACCTAAACCTCCCCCATTACCCCTTGTTCTGTCATCTGGTACCAATTGGAACAGTCTAGATCCATCCTCTTTGGAACCCCCTTTCAGGTAGTTGAAAGCAGCTATCAAATCCCCCCTCATTCTTCTCTTCTGCAGACTAAACAATCATAGTTCTCTCAGCCTCTCCTCATAAGTCATGTGCTCCAGCCCCCTAATCATTTTTGTTGCCCTCCGCTGGACTCTTTCCAATTTTTCCACATCCTTCTTGTAGCGTGGGGCCCAAAACTGTACACAGTACTCCAGATGAGGCCTCACCAATATCAAAGAGAGGGGAATGATCACGTCCCTCGATCTCCTGGCAATGCCCCTACTTACACAGCCCAAAATGCCATTAACCTTTTTGGCCACAAGGGCACGCTGTTGACTCATATCCAGCTTCTCGCCACTGTAACCCCTAGCTCCTTTTCTGCAGAACGGCTGCCTAGCCATTCGGCCCCTGTAGCAGTGCATGGGATTCTTCCGTCCTAAGTGCAGGACTCTGCACTTGTCCTTGTAAAACCTCATCAGATTTCTTTTGGCCCAATCCTCTAATTTGTCTAGGTTCCTCTGTATCCTATCCCTACCCTCCAGCGTATCTACCACTCCTCCCAGTTTAGTATCATCTGCAAACTTGCTGAGGGTGCAGTCCACGCCATCCTCCAGATCATTAATGAAGATATTGAACAAAACCAGCCCCAGGACCGACCTTTGGGGCACTCCGCTTGATACCGGCTGCCAACTAGACATAGAGCCATTGATCACTACCCATTGAGCCTGACGATCTAGCCAGCTTTTCTAGTCCATTCATCCAGCCCATACTTTTTAACTTGCCGGCAAGAATACTGTGGGAGACCTTATCAAAAGCTTTGCTAAAGTCAAGGAATAACACGTCCACTACTTTCCCCTCATCCACAGAGCCAGTTATCTCATCATAGAAGGCAATTAGGTTAGTCAGGCATGACTTGCCCTTGGTGAATCCATGCTGACTGTTCCTGATCACTTTCCTCTCCTCTAAGTGCTTCAGAATCATGGAGGACCTGCTTCATGATTTTTCCAGGGACTGAGGTGAGGCTGACTGGCCTGTAGTTCCCTGGATCCTTCTTCTTCCCTTTTTTAAAGATGGGCACTATATTAGCCTTTTTTGCAGTCATCCGGGACCTCCCCTGATCGCCATGAGTTTTCAAAGATAATGGCCAATGGCTGTGCAATCACATCCGCCAACTCCTTTAGCACCCTCAGATGCAGCGCATCCGGCCCCATGGACTTGTGCTCATCCAGCTTTTCTAAATAGTCCTGAACCACTTCTGTCTCCACAGAGGGCTGGTCACCTTCTCCCTATGCTGTACTGCCCAGTGAATCATATAGTTTACTATAGGATTGGCTACAAATATTGTCTTTGGTGTGAGAGCTAAGATGCAACTGACCTTGGGTAAGTGAATGGTCCTTTGGGATCAGGAGAAACCTGAATATTGCTGAGATTCTTGGTGTAAGGGGCCATCTATCACAGAGTTATGCTCACCTGGGTGGCAAGGCAGACCACAGAACACAAGAGGATTGTCTGTGACTGCATGTTAAGGTTGTTAAAGTGCCTGAGGAGTTTGCACATGGTGCAGTTGGTTGATGAAATCTAAGTCTAGAACTCACAACAAATGTGTATTTGTGTCCTGGTTATTAACTGTCTATCCTGAGGTCAGTACTGATGCTCTTGTGTCACCATTGGGAGTGTTATTCTGGGACAGAATTACAGCAGCAAAGTTATGACTAGGTCCCTGTCACCAGCTCACCAGAGCCATTGAGTATCTCACAAAGTCAGCTCACCTAGTTTTCAAGTCTGACTGAAGTCTAAATCAGGTTAGCCTTTCTGGGCCTTACACTCACACAAAGCAAATCAAAGTCTCTCAGTGACTTAAATGCAAATTTAGCAATGGGCCCTGATCCAGCCTGGCTTCTTAGGTTAAGTAGGGGGAAGCTAGACAGATCGCTCCATCTGTACATCCATTGGCTTCACCCAGGAGCTGCCTTTTGATAGAAGCAACGAGACCCTTTTAATTTGGCCCACTGGACCATGATTGGCTGACATCTGCTCCCAGCCCTTCTTGTTGCTGGAGGACCAAATCTCACTGGTTCCACCAGCAGCTGACTGTAGGAGGCCTTTCTAGGCAACTCCAGAGGTCCAAAATTTGCTGCCCTTCTTCTTTTAAAGCACTATTTCCTGGGACAGGGAGCCAGCAGCAGCTCCAGGCACCAGTGCTCCAAGCGCGTGCCTGGGGCGGCAAGCCGCGGGGGGGGGGGGCACCCTGCCGGTCCCTGCGAGGGCGGCAGTCAGGCAACCTTCGGCGGAATGCCTGCAGGAGGTCTGCCGGTCCAGCGGATTAGGCGGCAATTCGGCGGCGGGTATGCCAAATCCATTGGACCGGGGACCTCTCGCAGGCAGGCTGCCGAAGGCAGCCTGCCTGCCGTGCTTGGGGCGGCAAAAAAACTAGAGCCAACCTTGCAGGGAGCATCAAGACAGCAGGCAATGAATGCCTAGTTCACCCCAACTAAATCAGAGAGGGGCCAACAACCAGGTACTTTAATCTTGAATAAAAAATTGTCACAATGTGCATTTGTGAAACTAGAAGAAATACAAATAAGACTGTAAAGGGACAATTTATTTGAAATTCCATCAATTGCAAATGGCATAGAATAGCTGGAGTTAATGGGGCAAATTCTGCTGTCAATCAGACTTGGGAAATCTGGAATAATTCCAGTTTTACAATGGTGTAAATGAGAGTAGAATTTGGCCCAATATTTTTAACTTGTCATCGATACCAGAAAAAATAAGGATAGTGTAAGTAAGCATTAGAGAAAAAGCAATTTAGGACTGACATCAAGCAAAACTTTTTGCATAGAGATGAATACCTGGAACAGCCTCGCAGCCATAGTTTTTGAGGCCAAAAACAATGGGTATAGTAATTTAAGCAATCATTATACTGCATCCTGAGGAGAACAGAGTCCTGAATGTGAGTAGGAATGAGCTTTGATGACTCAATTGGCCTCTATTCATTTCCCAAATGTGTATTTTTATGGCCTTACATTTAACTCACCTAAGAGAAACAGAAATAAATTCAAAGAGCAGGACTATGAAACTTCAAAAAATTTTGCTTGCAAGAAATCTGTCCAATTAATGTGGGAATACAGAAGGAAGCAGAGAAATGGATTTACTGTTAAATTACTATTAAATGAGATCTACAGAATAGCTGGAAAGTAAACACAGTGAGCCAAATTCTATTCTCAGCTACATCTGTGCAACCGAATTACTTCAATGGGGTTGCATCTGTCTAACTGTGAGCAAAATTGGCCCAATATGCATTTTCCCTGCAAGATACCTCTCCTCAGTCCCTCCACATGAGATAGAGCTGAGTGAATTATTCATAACTAATTTATTTAATTTCAACTGAGTTCATTGAGTAACTATGGACAGTTCATGATTGTCTCAAATTTATTTTTTATTCAAAGTTACCTGCCAGCATTGTTCGAAAATCATGTTCTGTTCCATTGCTTGCTATGGCATTAAAAATTCAAGCTGTGACTCATCACAAAATTCACCTAGTATTGATTCTAGCAATTATAACTTAACATGGTGAAAATGTGCTTTCACTTTCAGTACTAAATCAGAGCTTGTCAATATGGAGAAATTGACCAGAATAGTTTCTAGTATGGACACAATATTCCAGAATAAAAAGCATTTTATGCCAGAATAATTACTCCGCACAGAAGCTTAACAATTATTCCAGAATAGTGTGTTCATCTGGGGAATTATTCTGGAATAGCTAATGCAGAATATTTTATTCTGGAATAGTTATTCCAATCAATTATCCTGTGTAGAAAAGCCCGTATCTGCTTTTCCTGTTATGATGTGGAAATCATCTAATTCTTCTCTCATTCTATCCTGCCTCTCAGAACAGGAGGTCTTAGTTAAAATCAACTAACTGGGGAACCATGCTACCAAGTGATGGAGTAACTGTGCTGGAGGGACAAACCATTCGTAGATCTTCTGGGAATTGTTTTTTTTTCTTTTTTTTTTTTGGAGTCTGAATAGTCTACTACTTCCACAGCTGGTCAGGGCAAACCTGAGTGAAGAATGCCTTGGGAATGTAAATGTGAACTTGGTATGTTTCTACCCAATATGCAGAAGTAGCCTGCTAAATTGGCTATTGATTTCCAACACAAGGTATTGGAACAGTTTAAAAAAAATAGTCAGGGTGCAACTCAAGAAATGGAGAAGATTAGTTTGACACTGATCTGAACCTTCCAGACATTTGTCTTCCATCTCCCACAACTTAATCAGAAGTTCTGGTTGCCCCCTTGCTTTTCTTTTCCTTCCTCAATCACTACCATCTGCTGTCAATTCCCTCTACTTAATTCTCTAAATAAGGACAGAATGCCTATGGTGGCTGTGACAAGTCTCTGTCTCTCTCCTGACATTTTAACTGGCTCTCCTTTACATATCTTGGGCAGGCCAAATTTTTGCCAGGAAGCATGAATTTCCCCCGCCATCCAACACTGAGGGTGTCCTGGCACTTTGCAAGATTTGGGAACAGCAACTGGCCTAACAGAGATTATCAGACTTGCTGAGACTGTGAGAAGATTTCAGCAAAGATGAGAGACCTGCTGGGGACTCGGGAAAAAGAAACAAATTTACCCAACCATTATAAAGATTCTCTATGCAAAGACTATCTGGAAGGTGAAATAATTCATGCAATGGAGATGGAGGATTTGTTATTTTTAATATTTATAAATTTAAAGTTAATTATTACTACTTTCCTAGTAAATTAAAAGAGCCACTTCACTTGTTCAGAAAGGGAATTGTGGAGATGCATGAAATACAAATAGATGGCCATAGCACACAGTGGAGCAAGTAAAGAATCAAGTTTGAACCTAAATCCTGAATGAAACTTCTTGCGTTTCTGAGTATACAGTGCACAGGGCCGGCTCCAGGGTTTTGGCCGCCCCAAGCAGCCAAAACAAAACAAAAAAAGCCGCGATCGCGATCTGCGGCGACAATTCGGCGGGAGGTCCTTCACTCCCAGGCGGAGTGAGGGACCGTCTGCCGAATTGCCGCCGAATACCTGGTCGTGCCGCCCCCCTCCGGAGCGGCCACCCCAAGCACCTGCTTGAGAAGCTGGTGCCTGGAGCCGGCCCTGACAGTACAACATACAAACTACAGGTATATCAGCCTAACTGAATTTGGGTGTGTGATGTAACTAAAGTATTTATTGTTCGTGTTAGGATAACACATAGAGGCCACAATCGGCCTCCCATTGTGCAAGGCATTGTATTCCTAATGAATAATGAAAAGATGTTCCCTCCCCCAAAGAGCTTAGAGTTCAAGTAAATACAAATAAATGGGACTAAAGACCATTGTGGATGCTGGTAAAGTTTAATATTCCACAATTTCATACCATGTCATTTTTATAAGATAAAAGTAAATAAGGGTTGAAAAATGTACCCAACACCTACTCTCCTAGAGCTAAACCTATGACCCAGGATGACCTCCACCCCCATCTCTGCATCTCCAAACCACAAAGGACATACCTTCTCCAGATTAAAGGAATAAAAAGTTCTGTGCTGTTCCTTCTGTTCTGTGTTCAGTTATAACTTTCTACTTAATGTATTTTAAAAATGCAACTCACTGCATTTCCCTGGTTTATATAATGCCATCATTTCCTTCCAGGATTCATTCCCATTTTTTCCTCCCCCCCGCACCCTTAACAGAGCATGTTCTGTCTTTTCCTGTGCTGTATTAGTATCCTTTCCCTCTTTTCTCTCTGCCTCCCTCCCCGGCAGTCCCCCAAAAGATTTGTAAAATCTCACACAGAGAGACATTCCCCGACTCAACATCCTGTATTCTTAGGTGCACTGGGCTACAAACCAAAAGTTCTTGAGTTCTAATTCCAGCACTTTTACTGTCTGTTCTTAATATTTATAAGCACTTCACAACCCTTATTAATCAAGGGTTCATACCCCTACTTTAGGGGAGGCAACTATCATTCACCCATTGGGCAGAGCAGATAACGCAGATTGGACAAAATCATTAGAAAAGGACATAGATCAACAAGCATGTAATTTGGGGGCATTTCTTCTGAAAGGCAGCGTAGCAAAGTGGAATGAGGCTTGAGTCTGTCATTGTAGAGAGCTGGGTTCTATTCCTTGTTTGTTGATCTATGTCCTTATTGATCTATGTCCTTCTCCAATGCTTGTTGATCTGTCCTGCTCTAACGGCTCATCCACATATAGAGGTCTGAGTCTGATACTGCCTCCACATTCATGTATGTAGTCCTTTAGCTACAGTGGCAGACGCCCATGTTTTAGAGACAGAGATCCCTGTCTCAAGCACTGCGTATCATCCAAACAGGGGCATCATTACATTTGGATATGCTTGCTATCTAAACAGTAGACTTTATTCTGCTCCCAAGTTTCTAGTGCTAGATCACATGAATGGGTGGTGGGTGTGTGACCTCCCCCTTTTGGCTGCTCATCATAGAGAATAACAACCTATCTTCCTCTGCTCCTATAGCTGAGATGGTAGAGGTCTGCGCTGTGCTTTGAACTCTGTAGGTTCAAAACTGGCTGCTAACCTTGTTTTTTGTGGGAGAATGGTGTACATGAGGACACTGGAATAATTCATAGAATAGCTTTATTTTAGAAAACAAATTTAGAGGTGAATTTGAATGTTACGTTAATATTTGTTTTATTGTAGTGTATTTTTAGGATTTATATTTTGGTTAACGAGAGCTGTCCCTTTAAGAATAGGGTGGGACGCAGACATATTAGAAGGTTTGTCCCAGTGGTTCTCAAACTTTTGTATTGGTGACCCCTTTCAGATAGCAAGCCTCTATAAATGCTGGAGGTGAAGCGGGATGGAGGCTGACAGCTCAAGATCCCCCATGTAATAACCTCACGACCCCCAATTTGAGAACCCGTGGTTTATACGAAGAAGACAAAGCAGTGTGTGCAAGATGTTGCTTTTGTGTGCAGAGAATGGAAGATCCTTCCTTTGCAAGTTCTAAAAATATCACAACTTGTTTTAATAAGCTTATCTTTCCAGAAAAAAACCCACCTTCACTCTTGAAGGTGGAACATTAGCACTTACCGCCCAGCTCAGCAGGAATTAAAAGTTGTTTCCATCTAATGGATGTTTATTGGCCCCACTATGAGTGAGTTTGGCAGGTCTAATTTCTAGCTCCTGCATCCCAAATTTACCATCACACTGTGCAATCCAGCAGAGAGGCCCAGAGCTTCATGGGCATAGAGACTCAGCTACCCCTATAGCCACTGGAGATCTTTCCCCCCAGCTCAAGCATCTTGGTAGGGCAGTGTGTGTAGGAAGCTTGCACGGCTGCCCTGTAGATGAAACAGAGGCTTCCTGCATTATAGCTACATGAGCACTAAACCCACCTTTAAAAAAAAATCCAGAGGTTAGTTACATCGAAAATAGTTGCAAATATCCACAATTCGCTTATTAAATACTGTGCATAAAATGCAACACATGGAATTACAAACAGCTTTGCAGCTATGCACAGGGTTTCTATTTTTCTAATCAATGACTGACTAGTCTAATACATTTGAAGCTGTCAACAAATCCTTAGGCTGTAGAAAGGGAGAAGAAATATGGACTTTATAGCCTTCCTAGATGATGCAAATGGGGATCTTTGTCATCCTGACACTAATCAGCCTCCTGACAGGTGCATCAGGAGTTTTTCTGCTGTTTTACCTCTTTCCCAGCATCATGGCTGCTACAGACAGGGTGTGCCTCTGCTATTACATTTTTGTCAGCTTCACTGTAGCCCACAGGTTTCTAAATGACAGTGAAAACTCTCAAAGGAAAGCCATGGGCAGTAGAGGCAGTAGAGTTGTCTTTTGGGAAGACAACACTGCATTAGTTTGTAGTCTGTTCACATTTAGTGAACAGATAGTTTATATGCTATCTTCACTAGCATATAAACTAAGAAACTCTTTTTGTTTTAATGAGAGCTTAAATTCTGCAAATGCTGATGGCACTTGCCTGAGAAACCTTCCTACTTGTACTGTGTGAGTAGGCAAGACTTGAAAATAAACCTTCTCTATTGCCAGCTTCAAACCCTGTAGCTCCTGCATAAATGTCCTTTATAGCTCACTGAGAATAGCATATATGTGAGCTCAAAGGTTGATGTTCTCAAATACAAAGGCTCACTCCACTGCTTCAAGGGGTCCTGTGCTAATCTAAGTTTTAGATAGTATATATAACCACATGACACAGACAATCCCTTACATTCAAGAGCTGATCTACAAGACTAATAAAATACTAAATAGATATTATGGTGAATATCACTATAAAATACTATAGATAGATACATACCTACATGGATGAACAGAACTGTAGATTTTATGTTGAACAGGGATGGTAAAGCTCAGTTCTATTCAGAAACTAAAATAAAAAAAGAGTTCTGATCTGACAGGTATAGTGTTTCAGACATTAGAATCTGTTTAATTGTTTTTTCATTATTGATCTTAGTTACCCTGCAGTGGAGGGAACATTATAGAAAACCACCATTTAAAAATTCCTTTAGTTTCATTTTTGAAATCCAGGGGCTGTGGTGAGATGTTTTCACAAAGACATCTCAGTGGAGATCTTTTAAGGCGTTATTCCTTCATAATCCTTAGTAATAACTCTGACTATTTTAAAATCAGTAGTCAATTTGCAAGATGGACAGCATCTTATTAGTGAATTAAAATTAATAAAATGACCAAAGTCACAGAGTATGTGGGGAAATTATGGAACAAGTCTTCAATGATTTTTAAAATAATTTGGTCTTTGTGAAGACCCCAAACAAAAGCAACACACAATGGGCTGCACCTAATGGCAGCTTAATGTCAGTTTGACTTTCTGACTGGCCAGAAGTCCGCGTGGTTCCTTTACAACTTAGAGCAACTGCGACAGTTACTCTAAGTTAGAACAATCTTATGTAGCTCCTGTGGGTTCTTCTGCAGCCCAGAGTAGCTGGAGTATAGGGTGGCCCATCACATCCACTGTGGGCCGTGTAGGAAGTTGACATATGACAGCTGTCAGTCACCACACTAGGTGGGGAATCTCTTAATAAATGGAGAATTCCCAAAGGAGCTGTTCTGTCCCCTTTATGCCAGGGCTCATGGGATGGTAGTGTGGGATAGAATCAGGCCCAAAGTTTTTATATTTGACAAATAAATATTACCAGTATTTGGCTTATTTAAGATATAAATGTACCAAGTAAGGTGTCAAAGATCTTTCACCCTAGGGCATTCATATGAGAGAGAGAGAGAGTAGTATATATAATCTCCTTGGGTTATCCAAGATGAAAACTCTTACCTAAAATTAATGTTAAAGTCCATTGGATATCACCCCCATCGCCTGAACTAAAAACAATCTATTTACTTTGTGCTTGTCACCATAAGACACCGACTTTGAAGGAAAGAGTATGAGTGATGGGTTGGGGCAGTTTAAAAGAACTCAGTTCTCTGCTAGATACTTCTAACATTTTTCAAAACAGTGGCATAAAAAAAGTGAAGCTACTGTTTGTAGGAATGTTGGATCTGATTCTTCACTGTTATGGCCTTATGTAGTCATGTGCACTTCTGCAAAGTGAATATTAAACACTGTCAAATCAGAATGTTAGCATTTTCCACCCACTTTACAGAGGTGTGCATGACGATATGAGACAAAAAGAAATGGAGAATCAGGCTCTGCGTTTCTGTATGTCCTATCATTACTTTGCCTTCTGGCTAAGATCAAGAGTAGCTTCAGTTTCAGTACCAGATTCATTCTCCATCAAGTGAATATATCCTGCAATAATCCTGAAGACAGACTCAATTATCTAAAATGAGTTCTCTATCATTACGATCCTATGAAACATTCAGGAATAAATGGTGGATTTCAGGTGGTTTGGAGCTATATTTTCCTCACTTAAATTGTATTTTTATTTTATTTTTTTTTAAAATCTACAATTAAAAATGATCTTATCCCATTTGGTCTTTACCATTCAGAAGGTTGTCAGATCAAAAAACTATTTTGCCAACTCATCCAAAATTAATAAAATTAATTCTGGTGATTTCAAGTATACTGTATTAATCACAGATATTTTATTTTTCTTGGTGATCCTAACAGTCTTTTCAATGAGATGCTGAACAAGAATTCTCACCTTCTGCTTCTTTCCTTTTTAATTTTTCCACCTTCATTACTACTGCAATAGCACCTGGAGCTATGTATAATCTTGTCAGATCTTATATCCTAAACAGTAATAGGCTGGATAAGGATTTGGATGGGACGCTTTGAGGATGAACTCAGATGCTGGTGGGAGTGCTATTGACTAATTAGTAGTTGCTACTCCTTCCTCAGAAATGAGCCAATGTCCACCATTGTGTGGGGCACAAAGTTCTGGATGCCTCTTTCAACTGAGGCCTGGTCTACACTACGATTTTAGGTCGAATTTAGCAGCGTTACCTCGATTTAACCCTGCACCCATCCACACAACGAAGCCCTTTTTTTCGACTTAAAGGGCTCTTAAAATCGATTTCTTTACTCCACCTCTGACGAGGGGCGTAGCGCTGAAATCGGCCTTGCCGGGTCGAATTTGGGGTAGCGTGGACACAATTCGACGGTATTGGCCTCCGGGAGCTCTCCCAGAGTGCTCCATTGTGGCCGATCTGGACAGTGCTCTCAACTCAGATGCACTGGCCAGGTAGACAGGAAAAGTCCTACGAACTTTTGAATTTCATTTCCTGTTTGGCCAGTGTTGCGAGCTGATCAGCATAGGTGACCATGCAGAGCTCATCAGCAGAGGTGACCATGGAGTCCCAGAATCGCAAAAGAGCTCCAGCATGGACCGAACGGGAGGTACGGGCTCTGATCGCTGTATGGGGAGATGAATCTGTGCTAGCTGAACTCTGTTCCAGTAAATTAAATGCCAAAACATTTGAAAAAATCTTCAAAGGCATGAAGGACAGAGGCTATAACAGGGACTTGCAGCAGTGCCGTGTGAAAATTAAGGAGCTCAGGCAAGCCTACCAAAAAAAACAGAGAGGCAAACAGCCGCTCCGGGCCACAGCCCCAAACATGCCGCCTCTATGATGAGCTGCATGCCATTCTAGGGTGTGCAGCCACTAGTACCCCAACCCTGTGCTTTGACTCCATCAATGGAGTAGGACGCAACACGGAAGTGGGTTTGGGGGATGAGGAAGATTATAGCTCACAGCAAGAAAGCGGAGAAACTGGTTTCCTCAACAGCCAGGATCAGTTTCTCATCCTGGACCTGGAGCCAGTAACCCCCGAACCCACCCAAGGCAGGCTCCCGGACCCTGAAGGCGGAGAAGGGACCTCTGGTGGGTATACCTTTGTAAACATTAGACATGGTTTAAAAGCAAGCGTGTTTAATGATTAATTTGCCCTGGCATTCACAGCCAGTACAGCTACTGGAAAAGTCTGTTAACGTGTCTGGGGATGAAGCGGAAATCCTCCAGGGACATCTCCATAAAGTTCTCCTGGAGGTACTCCCAAAGCCTTTGCAAAAGGTTTCTGGGGAGGGCAGCCTTATTCCATCTTCCATGGTAGGACACTTTACCACGCAGGCCAGTAGCACATAGTGGGGAATCATTGCAGAAGAAAGCATTGCAGCATATGGTCCCAATGTTTGCTGGCATTCAAACAACATCCATTCTTTATCTCTCTGTGGTATCCTCAGGAGAGTGATATCATTCATGGTCACCTGGTTGAAATAGGGTGCTTTTATTAAGTGGACATTCAGAGGTGCCCGTTCCTGCTGGGCTGTTTGCCTGTGGCGGAACAGAAATGTTCCCCGCTGTTAGCCACGCGGTGGGGGGTGTGTGTGAAGCCATCAAAATGCAACCTTGTAACGAAAGCACATGTGCTATGTAATGTTAACAGCAAGGTTTACCGTGAAAGAGTGTACCCATTGTTCTATAAAATGTGTCTTTTTAACTACCACTCTCCCTTTTTTCCCCTCCACCAGCTGCATATGTTTCTCCTTCCCAGAGGCTAGCGAAGATTAGAAGGCGAAAAAAATGCAGTCGGGATGAAATGTTCTCTGAGCTCATGCTGTCCTCCCACACTGACAGAGCATAGCAGAATGCAGGAAAGCACAATACGAACGCAAGGAGAGGTGGCGGGCTGAGGATGATAGGTGGCGTCAACTTGCTGACAGAAGGCAGGAGTCAATGCTCAGGTTGCTGGAGCATCAAACTCATATGCTCCAGCGTATGGTTGAGCTGCAGGAAAGGCAGCAGGAGCAGAGACCCTGTGTAACCAACCACCATCCTCCCCAAGATCCATAGCCTCCTCACCCAGATGCCCAAGAACACGGTGCAGGTGCAGGGGGCCTCCGGCCACCCAGCCACTCCACCCCAGAGGATTGCCCAAGCAACAGAAGGCTGGCATTCAATAAGTGTTAAAGTTTTAAAGTTTTAAACTGCAGTGTGTCCTTTTCCTTCACTCCTCCCTCATCCCTCCTGGGCTACCTTGGCAGTTATCCCCCTATTTGTGTGATGAATTAATAAAGAATGCATGAATGTGAAGCAACAATGACTTTATTGCCTCTGCAAGCAGTGATCGAAGGGAGGAGGGGAGGGTGGTTAGGTTACAGGGAAGTAGAGTGAACCAAGGTGGTGGGAGGTTCATCAAGGAGAAACAAACAGAATTTTCACACCGTAGCCTGGCCAGTCATGAAACTGGTTTTCAAAGCTTCTCTGATGCGCACTGTGCCCTCCTATACTCTCCTAACCGCCCTGGTGTCTGGCTGCATGTAATCAGCGGCCAGGTGATTTGCCTCAACCTCTCACCCCGCCATAAATGTCTCCCCCTTACTCTCACAGATATTGTGGAGCGCACAGCAAGCAGTAATAACAATGGGAATATTGGTTTCGCTGAGGTCTATCCAAGTCAGTAAACTGCGCCAGCGCACTTTTAAACGTCCAAATGCATATTCTACTACCATTCTGCACTTGCTCAGCCTATAGTGGAACAGCTCCTGACTACTGTCCAGGCTGCCTGTGTATGGCTTCATGAGCCATGGCATTAAGGGATAGGCTGGGTCCCCAAGGATAACTATGGCATTTCAACATCCCCAGCGGTTATTTTCTGATCTGGGAAGAAAGTCCCTTCTTGCAGCTTTTGAAACAGACCAGAGTTCCTGAAGATGCAAGCGTCATGTACCTTTCCCGGCCATCCCACGTTGATGTTGGTGAAATGTCCCTTGTGATCAACAAGTGCTTGCAGCACCATTGAAAAGTATCCCTTTCGGTTTATGTACTCACTGGCTTGGTGCTCTGGTGCCAAGATAGGGATATGGGTTCCGTCTATCGCCCCACCAGAGTTAGGGAATCCCATTGTAGCAAAGCCATCCACTATGGCCTGCACATTTTCCAGAGTCACTACTCTTGATATCAGCAGCTCTTTGACTGCGTTGGCTACTAGGATCACAGCAGCCCCCACAGTAGATTTCCCCTCTCCAAATTGATGCCCAACTGAGTGGTAGCTGTCTGGCGTTGCAAGCTTCCACAGGGCTATCACCACTCACTTCTCAACTGTGAGGGCTGCTCTCATCTTGGTATTCCTGCGCTTCAGGGCAGGGGAAAGCAAGTCACAAAGTTCCATGAAAGTGCCCTTACGCATGCAAAAGTTTCGCAACCACTGGGAATTGTCCCAGACCTGCAACACTATGCGGTCCCACCAGTATGTGCTTGTTTCCCGGGCCCAGAATCGGCATTCCACGGCATGAACCTGCCCCATTAACACCATGATGTGCACATTGCCGGGGCCCGTACTTTGTGAGAAGTCTATGTCCATGTCTATATCCTCATCACTCTCGTCACTGCGCTGCCATCGCCTCCTCGCCTGGTTTTGCTTTTGCAGGTTCTGGTTCTGCATATACTGCAGGATAATGCGTGGTGATCTGAGCGGGCTCCATATTCCCAGTGCTATGGCATCTGTGCTGAAAAAAGGCGCGAAATGATTGTCTGCCGTTGCTCTGACGGAGTGAGGGGCAACTGATGACATGGCTTACAAGGCATTAAAATCAACAAAGGGGGTGGCTTTGCATCAAGGAGAAACACAAACAACCGTCACACAGAATGGCCCCCTCAAGGACTGAACTCAAAACCCTGGGTTTAGCAGGAGGGAGGGATGGGGGAGCAAATGAATACAAATGAATACAAAACAAATCTGGTCTATTTCTTGTTTTGATCCATTCCATCTATCTTATACGTCTTAGGCTGGCAACAGACGGTGCAGTATGACTGCTAGCCATCGTCATCTCCTGGGTGTTCGGCAGAATATGCTGCATTATGATTGCTAGCCATCGTCATCTCCTGGCTGCTCACCAGAAGGCGGTGCAGTACGACTGCCGGCAGGACTGAGTCTCCAGGAGACGAAACTTAAAAAGGGAATGACCTGGCTGAGTCACTCCCATGTCTGCTCAGGCGCCCCTGACCGACCTCACTGAGGTCAGCTAAAAGAGCACCCAGGAGTATGATGACGATGGCTAGCAGGAGTAATGCACCGTCTGCTGCCAAAAGGCAATGAGCTGCTGCTGTGTAGCAATGCAGTCCCACGTCTGCCAGCAGCACCCAGGAGACATATGGTGACGGTGAGCTAAGTGGGCTCCTGCTTGCCGTGGTATGGTGTCTGCACAGGTAACCCAGGAAAAAAGGCGCGAAACGATTATCTGCCATTGCTTTCACAGAGGAAGGGAGGGAGAGTGGGGGCCTGACGACATGTACCCAGAACCACCTGCGACACTGTTTTTGCCTCATCAGGCATTGGGATCTCAACCCAGAATTCCAATGGGCGGCGGAGATTGTGGAAACTGTGGGATAGCTACCCACAGCAACCCACTATGCAATGCTCCGGAAGTCGACGCTAGCCTCGGTACTGTGGACGCAGTCCGCCGAGTTAATGCACTTAGAGCAGCGGCAGTTGAGCGGCAGGTCCTTCGATCCTAGAGGGAGTGAGGGACCTGCCGCCCCCGAATTGCCGCAGGTGCTGCCCCTCTCCCTTGGCCGCCCCAAGCACCTGCTTGTTAAGCTGGTGCCTGGAGCCGACCCTTGTCACAATTAACACGGTATCATTGACTCTTCTCCTGTGTCCAAATCTCATCTAAAAATGTCTTTTCTCTCCTGACTCTATATAGGGAATGTGTCTCAGTTTCTCTGCCCCTTTAGTTTATCTTTGTAACTCTACTATTTAACTGTATAAATAATGATGGAATACATTCTACGTGAAGTAGACAATACAAAATTAAGTACTGAATTGAGTATATACACACACAGCATAACACCTTCCCCTCCTTGTGAAAGGCATTATATAACTCAAACAATTTCGCTAAGATTTATAAGGTTTTTGTGTATTATTAGTTATTCTTTACTAGCTTCCCTTTAATCAAATGAGAGAAAAAATTCCATAAAAATCTATTACTTCAGAAAGAGGAGGAAAGTAAGATTAATTAGGGCAGGGGTGGCAAACTTTTTGGCCCGAGAACCACAACTGGGTGGGAAAATTGCATGCAGGGCCATGAATGTATGGCTGGGGCAGGGGGTTTGGGTGCGGGAGGGAGTTTGGGGTGTGTTTGGGGGTGCAGTGTGCAGGAAGGGGCTCAGGGCAGGGAGTTAGGGTGCAGGAGGGGTGCAGGGTGTGTCAGGGGGCTCAGGGCAGGGAACTGGGGTGCAGGAGGGGTGCGGAAGGGGGCTCAGGGCAGAGGGTTGGGGTGCAGGTGCAGGAGGGGCTCGGGGTGCAGGCTCCAGCCTGGCGCTGCTTACCTTGAGTGGCTCTGGGGTGGCAACAGCACGCAATGGGGCTAAGGCAGGCTCCCTGCCTGCCCTGGCCCCGCACCATTCCCAGAAGCGGCCGACACCACCTTCCTGTGGCCTCTGGGGGAAGGGGGCAGAGGGTTCTGTGTGCTGCCCTCGCCTGCGGGTACCTTCCCCGAAGCTTCCATTGGCCATGGTTTGGCCACCTCTGAATTAGGGAGACTGTTTGATAGTCAGCAAAATTTGCAATCCTTGCAGTATCCCCCAACTCCTTTAAAGATGCAACTATGTGTGTGCATGCACGGTGCTCTCTATCTTCAGCTCTCTGATAGTTTTAATTTACATGAAAGACACTATAAACATCCCCCAAAGAGCTAAAACTGCTTCCCTAACCTGATAGCATCTTAATGTTTTGTTGTAATGGAATTCTGGAACAGGTAGCTAATAAATTAAGGTGTGCTATCCATTATTGACTGGCTTAATCCCAACCACATAACTCTCAAATGACAGCTTGTTTCATGTAAATTTTATTGTACTGAAAGTTTCATTTGTTACTAAGGGACTTCCTTGTAAATGGAGAGAAAATGAAAATTATACTTCCTATTTTAAACAGAACAATGTTAAACAAAAGGCAAACAAACAGTGTTTTACTTAGGGCACTGTAATCTATAGTATCTAGCAAGATGTTTTTTGTTATTAAAAAGATTAAAAATTAACATAAAAAGCTGAACGTTACCCAACACTGTACTTTGTTTTCCGACCAAAACTACTAAATACCAGAAGTGGACACAATTCCCATAACATTTGCATAGCTGTCTAAAGCATGAAGGTCTCTTACAATTTTGTATGGGAAAAGATAACTAATGTTTCACAGAAAATTGCATATGTTCTAAATGCATAACATTGTGGGCCATATTTTCCCTTTCTGATGGAAACCCAACAAGTTGTCCCCCATCAGGTTTTCTCTCCATCATTCTGTCAGAGGTCAGGGTTGGCAGGATTTGCTCTTGTTGGTGGTAATCCTTAGCAGATGGGGCAGAGAAGTCAGCTCTCAATTCCATGCAATCCTCACAAGTGTCTGTCTCTGATTTGTCTCTTTGGTAGGGGATTCAGTTGTTGAGGGGGATGCCATGTGAGATAATACTTAATCTATGGTCTTTGAGAGAGATGTCATTTACGAAATGCTGCCATCCTGCAGTGTATTCATGGAGTTCTGCAGGATCTTAGGATAAAGGGCTCCTGCTTTCCCCTTTTATACTCAAGAACTCAAGACTGGGATGTGAAGCCATTCTACAGAATTCATAAGACAGGAGTACTGGATCTTCTGGAATTGGCACGAAGACAACTTGCTTAATTTAGTGAGCAACAAGAAGATAATTTTTACTTACTAAAAATAGACTTTTCTGGAGGGAAGATGTAATAACGGCTTGTTTTTGAGGCATAGTCAGATATCATTATAGTATTGTTGATACAATATCTCAATTTGTTCCTGTACAAGAGTTTGCTGGGGCTCAACCCTCTCTGGGGCGGCGGGGAGCCACACCGGCTCACTACACAGCGGTGAGCTTGGGAAATTCGTCCGGCCATGGGGTCTCCCTCGGCAGCTCTTGCTGTAACCGGAAGAACACGGTAAGCCCGGCCCTGCTCAGGGCGGGCAATAATGCTATGTCAGGAGCTCAGGCCCTCAGTCAGGGCTGAGCAACAATAATACAAGGTATTAAGCCCAGGCCCTAGGTCAGGGCGGGGCAACAAATGCTGAGTCAGTAGCTCAGGCCCTCAGTCAGGGCTGAGCAATAATAGTAGGCCCCAAGCCTCAAAAGGCCTGGGAGAGGAGGAGACTGCCACCCACGGGTTGGGTGGCAGGGGGGACGCAGGCCCTCCCACTCCACTGCGTCCCAGCCCAGGGCCCTAGCACTGGCAGAAGACCCGCTGCTGTCAGTGGGGATCCTGGCCACAACACACTGACATGGGCTCTGGCAGTGCTGCAGCCAGACTGGGGTCGGCTGCCCCTGGGCTACTTCCACACTCCCCCTCGGGGCCTACCTGGGTCCTGGTGTCGGCCTCTGGGGGATCCAGGACCATGGGTTCATCAGGGCATGGATTGATCGGCAGGCCCGGCGGCTCCTCCAGATAGCGGGCACAGGGCAGGCCTGGCGGCTCCTCTGGATAGTGGGCGCAGGGCAGGCCCGGCCAGTCCTGGCGGCCGCCTTGGGCCGCGGGGTCTTCCCAGTCACGAGCTAGACTGGAGACGTCTGGTCTCTCCGGCGGCTGGGGCCTGACTGAGTTGTTAGGGCGAGCTTTTATACTTCCGGGTCACCGCCTGACCCTCTGAGGGGCGGGCTCAGAGCTCCCTAGCTCCGCCCACTCCGAACTCCAGATGGGCTCTTCCCCTCCCCCCCCCACACTGCCTCACTACAGTTCCATTTCTGGTTTTGGGGGAACTACTAGTCTATATTTTTTAAAATAGTATTTTTAATATGTCAAAAAGGCCTTAGGGATCCAATATCCTGTAGTGGTTGTTTGTTTTTGTTAATTATTCCTAAAGTATGACTCTTATGAACAGTATACGCAATCAATGCAAAACTAACTAAATGAACAGACGGCTTTTATCATTAGGGCTTTATTGAGTTTTATTCACATTTTTTATTATTTTTAGAGCTAGTATTCAATTATTTTGTTGCCTAATTCTGCTCTTTCATCAACAGAAATTATGGCTGTTTCCATGTACGAGTTGCAGTAATTGAATTCTGTACATCTTTGTCTTTAGGCTTTTTTTAATTTTATTTTTTGTGCTACATTTTCCCACTAGACATGTGATATTTTGAAATAAAAATATGTAGCCATTTAATGAAATGCCAGGTGCATATAGAGAAAAACCCTATAGTGAAAAATGTTTTGTCCAGTAATGATTCTGAGAAATAATACGATTAAAGGAAAAAAATTAAACTTATGTTCCAATACAGAAAAATTGTAACTTGTTTATGTTTCAACATGCATATTTGAAAGTTAGTCTAATTATTCCATTTGTCTTGCTTTGAATACATTTGTTCAATGAACTATTGATAACATTTTCAAGCATGATTATTTATATAAAAACATCAGGACTAACTAAGAATAAAAGCATTAATTTCTGTGTATTCGGCAGAAATATAGCCTGGGTCTCATTTTCAGCGCTTCTGAAAAATCAGGCCTTCTACTTTTTAAGAGTAACTCTTCAGAATGGAGGTCCTTTTGCAGTCTGTGTACTTGATATAAAATAGATCTCAGGAACCCTAGTTACTGAAGAGTTTGTTCAGCTTAGTGTTTTAGCGGAACATTATTTTGCTTTTAAAATGTGTCTGGGATAGATGGGCTAGTATTTTAAAGTATTCAATAAAGTAATATGCTATAGTCACCCTACTCTCACATAGCATGTAGTAGGGTAACTATTACATAGTAGTTGAAATTACCCAGTCACCATTCTTCTTCAAGTGACAGTTGATATAGTTGTCCTTGCTGTCACTATTTGCCCTTAGATTTATTGTACATAAGTATAGGCACACTTGTAAAATTAATTTCTAATAATTTGTTTTCTTTCTGAAAAGACTATAAGAGAGAGTTGCTCACCTTGTGCAGTAACGTAGGTTCTTCGAGTTGTGTGTCTCCAGGGGTGCTCCACTTTAGGTGTTCATGCGCCCCTGTGGTCCTAATCGGAGATTTATGGTAGCAGTGCACAGTTGGGTTGCACATGCGTGGTCCCCATTTTGGCCACTTCAAGGAATGGGATGGAGACTGATAAGGCCTGGTAGAATGAATGTGAATCCCCATAGGGGGTTGTAGATCATGTTGGAGGTAACACAGTTTTACGCAGTCTGAGATTCATTTGGGTAACCTCTGTTTGGATATGGTGTTCCCTTTGGATCGTTCAGTGATTGAGATGAACACTTTCGGAGACTTACGGAAGGATTTTGTTCTGTCTATGTAAAAAGCTATTGCCCTGCATACATCCAAGGTATGTAGTTTGGACTGCCATATATCCTCATGCGGTTTGGGGTAGCATGTCAGTAAGTGGATAGGTTGATTGAGGTGAAATGATGAGGCGAATTTAGGCAGAAACTGCATGGCCTGAGGCAAACTTTATCTTCGAAGAAAACCATGTATGGTGGTTCAGTCATGAGAGTTCCCAGCTCTCCTACCCATATGGCGGTTGTAATGGCCACTAGGAGTGCAATCTTCATGGAAAGCTGTAGTAGGGAGCATGTCGTTATGGGCTCAAATGGAAGGCCAGTGATGACACGAAGTACTAGGTTGAGGTCCCATGGTGGGTTAGAATTTGGAACTTCTGGGTAGATGTGGGTGAGGCCTTTGAGGAAGCATTTAGTAAGCGGGTGGGGAAAAATCGACAATTCATCTCCTTTGTGGTGGAATGCTGTGATGGTGGATAGGTGCACTATTATTGAGCTCGTGCAAAGGGGGATGGAATACCCGGTTTGTATAATTTCTAAAAGCCCATCTGTCCATTGTAATAGTTTGCCAGATTGGTTAGAATGGGTTAGGCGATCTCCAAATGGCCAGGAGAGAGTTGGTGCTTCCAGCACAGAAAGATATGGGGGTCTCAGGCCCTCAACCAAAGTTTCAAATTTGCTGTCTGTACATCGATGGTTGGGATGCAGTAGCTGGAGTAGTAGGTTGTCGTCTTCTCACAGGCCTCTGTTTTTGACCCTGTTTTTCATACCTCCTATGTTGTTGTGAGTAAGGAGTATGGCGATATCATTGTGGTGCATAACAACTCCTCTGTCACCTTTTGGTTCTAGGTGTATAGATACCGAGGGATCTCTGCATCCCCCTCAAGTCCTTGAGTGTAAGCAGGGAATTGTCAGTTTTAGCAGTGAAGAGTTTGGGCCCCTCGAATGGTAGGTCTTCAGCCATTGACTGTACTTCCCTGGGGAAACTGGAGAGATGGAGCCAGGATGCCTCTCTCATTACTACTGCGGTCGCTACAGTTCTTGCTGCTGTGTCTGCAGAATCTAGTGTAGCCTGCAGTGCTTTTTTAGATATAAAGTTGTCCTTCTCATACAAGTGCTGTGAATTGTTCTTTTTTGTCATCTGGAATAAAGTCTATGAATTCTGAGAGTTTCGTGTAGTTATTATGATCATACTTAGCCAGCAAGGCTTCATAGTTGGCTATCTGCGCGTGAAGTGTAGCCGAGGAGTCTGCCTTGCGGCTGAAGTGGTCAAGTCTCTTCCAATCCTTATAGTGAAGCATGTTTTTGTGGGGTTGTTGTCTTCCCCGTTCATGAACTGCATCAACAACCAGCGAATTGGGTATGGGGGGTGAGAGAGGAACGCTGTCCCCTTTGCTGGTACATATTGTGACAAAGTTCCTCCTCTATCTTGGTGGGTCCTGCGCTTATTGGCGGATTTTCTTGCCTCAGAGATTCACCATGTGGGTTGGGGAACAGCCCAGAGACCTTCCCCTCTGGAAGAACCCACAGTCCAGGTCAATTGGGAGGTTTGGGGGGAACCAGGGCCCGCTCTCTACTCCGGGTTCCAGCCCAGGGCCCTGTGGACTACAGCTGTCTATAGTGCCTCCTGTAACAGCTGCATGACAGCTACAACTCCCTGGGCTACTTAGACTCATAGACTTTAAGGTCAGAAGGGACCATTATGATCATCTGGTCTGACCCCCTGCATGCTGCAGGCCATAAAACCGTCCCTACCCCTTCCCTGGACTCTGCTGTTGAAGTCCCCAATCCTGTTTTAGGTGACTTCAATCGGCAGAAACCCTCCTGCTAGAGATCCCTGCCCTATGCTGCGGAGGAAGGCCTCCTCCAAACACCTTCCTTATTCTCACCACAGGACCTTCCTCCTGGTGTCTGATAATGCTTGTGCTCCTCAGTCCTCCAGCAGCACACCCTCTCACTCTCAGCTCCTTGCGCCTCTTGCTCCCAGCTCCTCATACTAGCACCACAAACTGAAGTGAGCTCCTTTTAAAACCCAGGTGCCCTGATTAGCCTGCCTGCCTTAACTGGTTCTAGCAGGTTCCTGATTACTCTAGTGCAGTCCCTGCTCTGGTCACTCAGGGAACAGAAAACTACTCATCCAGTGACCAGTATATTTGCCCTCTACCAGACTCCTGTACCCCACTGATCTGGGTCTGTCACAATATTTTTTATCTGACCTTTTGCATGTTGGTGGTATAGTTGCTGGGGTCTGCCAAATGGACTTGACCAGTTCCATTATCACATAATTCATGGGAAGACCGATTTTGGAAGAGGATGACATATATAGAATGTTCAAGAGTTTGTGCTGTGCTTCCTGGAGATGTCTAGTGCATAGGCTTTCCCTTTGCCTGGTGGGTGCTTGACCCCCCTGCCTCTGGCCCTGCGCCTTCCCCGCCTCTTCCCGCCCCTGCACCGCCCTCACCCCTCCCCCATTCCACCCCTTCCCCCAAGTCCCTGCCCTGCCTCTTCTCAGCCTCCTCCCTTGAGCGTGCCGTGTCCCCGCTCCTCCCCCTCCCTCCGGGAAAGTCCAAAGCGCTGCCAAACAGCTGTTAGGTGGCACGAAGTGCTGGGAGGGAGGGGAAGGAATGGGGACACGGCACGCTCGGGGGAGGAGGAGGCAAGGAGGAGGTGAGGGGAGCTTGGCTGCCGGTGAGTGCTAAGCACCCGCTAATTTTTCCCCATAGGTGCTCCAGCCCCAGAGCACCCACAGAGTCAGCACCTATGGTCTAGTAAACTCACCACCCTTTTGTACAAGTCTTGGAATTGTTTAAAGTCATGTCCCATTTTGGGAGGTGGGGGCATTGCGGTATCGTCTGGAGAGGATGACAAAACGTGGGTTGCTGCTGCCCCTTCCTGGTCTGATGGTTCCTCTTCCTCTTCATTCCTTTTTCTGTACTGGGGCCCTCGGTATTACTACAACTGATGCCTGCTCACCCTGGATGTAGTAGAATTCCAGTATTCCCACTACAGTGAGAAAGGCATGGGTGGTACCCAGGGTTGTCTATACCACTGTGAATGTCTGGGATTGGAGTAGTATGCCCCATGAAGGGGTCCTGTTTTGAGTAGTTCTTGATGGGAAGGAGATTGTGGAGGATAATATATTTGGCCTTCCTTGTCTTCTTCTTCCTTGCTGGAGAGAGGTGGGGCAGAATGTGGTGGAGTCATGAGGAGACTCGGTGCCGAACGCACCGGGATGGTGTCTGTGCTGAGAATCAGAGACTCCGGTGTCGATCTCGCCATAAGATCTTTGTCTCGCAAAAACTGCTGCAGTGCCTGTGGTGTCTGCACCGCGGGCAGCATGGTGCCAGTGCTGAGTGCTGTGCCATATTTGTTGTTGCTGATGTCTGTGCTGGCATGCGCGCCGAGCATGCAATACTGGCCAAGGAGTGAGTTGCAGCCTGCAGGGATGCCGAGCCGCTCTGTGTTGATTGCGGAATCGGCCCTGTCGGTGCCGAGGTGTGGGGTTTCAGTTTCCCTTTGTTGCCTGTCTCAGAGCTGTCTCTTTGAGACACCTTTGCTCTCGCAGTACTGGCAGTGCTGGAGGATCTCGCTCTTCCAGCTATTGGGAAGGCCGGTGTGGTCGGTACTGATGGTGTTCGCCTGTTTGCAGAATGGCGTTTCTTGGATGATTCCTTCATCGGGGATGTGGTAACCCACTTCTTATGCACCTTTTTAGTGGGATGGTCAGAAGCCTGAGCTGTAGAGAAGGAATCCCTGTCAGAAGCTGTGGTTGACGAGCTTTGTCTAGGCGGGGTTCATGCTTCAGGTTCAGGTGCTGGTCTGAGAAACCTCTCCATGAGGAGTTTTAGTTGTAGGTCTCTTGCCTTTCTGGTGCGGGCTGTTAGCTTATGGCAGCGTGAGCACTTCTGAGGTACCTGTGTATTGCCTACACAGTGAACACACTGTGAGTGCCAGTCAGAGATTGGTATAGAAAGCCTGCAGGTGAGGCAGCATTTAAAGCTCGGGGAACCAGGCATTCCGATGCAGGAAGGTTTTTCTCTCCGAAGGAGTGATTAAAACTATTCTAGAGGTTCAACTGAAACTTAACTCCTAATGAGTAAAATATATTTTTTTCCTTTTTAAGAATAACAGAGATAATGGGGACAAAGGAAAAAAAACTATCTATCCTAACTTAGGTAGTAGGTAAAAATTAATCCAGAAATGGTAAATACAGAGGCATTGCTAAATGCTCCGACCTGAGCCAAAGGTGGTAGAGAAGGAACTGAGGTGCGGTTGGTTGCACAGTGCCAGATAACTGCCTGAAGTGGCACGAGATGGGGACCACGCATGTGCGACCCAACCAGGCACTGCTACCATAAATCTCCAATTACAAGTGCAGGGGGGCATGAACACCTAAAGTGAAGCACTCCCAGGGACATCACTTGAAGAAGAATAGGAGATTCAGTCAAGAATTGAGACGAGGGTATGACTGGAGAGGAAGTATTTTGATAAAATGCTCAGAATATTACCCAAGGCAAAAAAAATTTAGAGTGCTCCTGCTGGAACTGATACTATAGAGATACCTAAATCTGTCAAGTGTTGAAGGAGCATGAAAATACAGTCATGATAAAAGAAGAAAAGTAATAAAAAAGTCAGTGAAGCTATTTGCCCAAATAATTCCATTTAAGGAAAATACAAGAATTTTGAAGCACATACCATAACTCAGACTATTGTTTATAAGACAACACATGTATTCTACAAATACTTTATAGTTCATGAGCCTTTGATTTCTGTGGGAGTAGAAAACAATATTTTCCACAGATCAGTCTTTTTTGTTTTGAGTTCTTTTATCAACCTCCTACTCCCATAACTCTCCAACTTTTGATTAATTTGCATAAAATGGATAGTAGCCATGTTCCTTAGCCAGTTTTATAAATAAAAAGCAATACCTTTAAAATGTGATGTCTTGACATTAAAACTAAAACAGGAAATATCTAATTGGGTTATACATATGGAAGCTTTAAATAAAACAGGTCAAATACCAGTGAACTTCTGATGGCTCAAAAAAACCTCTATATACAAAATATGAACTCACTTGCAGGTTACTAATCTAGGAAGAAGACCACCTAAATTCTAGTCCCTATCCAAAAGTTTCATGTCATGCATCATTATTTCCCTAAATAGAAATAGCAAGGAATATAAATATGCAGAGGAGCTGTCACTTATTTAGAACAATCACAGAACAGAATCTTCAAAGAAGAACAAAGCTCTCAACAGCTTTTCTACTCATGCTCTACAGTAAATTAAACTTGCTTTCTACTGTTTAGTCCTTTTCCTTCTGAATTTTATTAGTTACCAGTGAATTTGTATTTGCTTATAGCTCTTTATTTAATGCATGTCAAACATTCTAGCCCTTTTCTCTCACCTTTCATTTATCACTTAACAATTGGTCTTGTTTTCTCTTTAATCTGTGACACATATAAATATTAATAAGATAATGATAATATGTTATGTTAGTGCCTGATCTGGCTCAGGGCCCTGTTGTACAAGGAGCTTTACAGATGTAGACGTGGTCCCATCATAATCCTCATTAACAATTTCCTGAAGATTGAAGTGAGTCTGCTTTTACTTCACCTTCTTTATTTCACATACCCTGTTGCATAGTTTGTATTGCTATTTCCAATCATGGTTTATTTCTATAATAAGTTTAGGTTCATTGCCCTCCCTGTTGTCTCTTTTTTCGGTATTTATTTATTGGGAGGAAACACCTACTCAGGTAGCAGCAATCATAGGCATAACAAAAGAATGTCCATATTGCAATCTTAATTGACATTATTTTGAAATGTTTTTGATCTATAAGCCTTAGGCTTCTCTCAGTGACCTTCAGGGATTGTGTGTTATGGTGCCTAGCACAAAGGGGCTTAGTACTTATTTAGGGTTTCTAGGTATTCTTACAGAAGAAATACATGATAATGTAAAATACCCCTGGTAAGAATGACAGATATTGTCATGTCATTTATCATCATACAAACATTCAAATTCTGTCTTTTACAATAAAGTGTCAATAGAAAGTGCTTAACAGCAAACATTTTCAGCATAAATGCTGAAAATGAGTACCATGGTGTGGAATGTGTTTAAGAATACACTCTCTTAGTTAAAGTAATAGTTATGATGATGTAATAAAGTTTCCATTATTTTTCTGCAAGTGAAGAAATTCTCTAATTCCCTGAAACCACTTGAACAAAACCAAACAGTGATGGAATACTCGTCTCATAACTTCACCAAGAGCACTGATAAATCACTTGTAAAATAAAATAGCAGATTGAGATTTTCCACTATTTTTCTTGTCACTGTGCAGAGCTCTCTACCACTGTGGGCCACCTCTACCCCGCTGTGATGAATTGGCACTTCAGAAAGCAGTGTTCCCTTTATTGTGTGAAATCAGCAGTCAGACACATAGAGAAGCTGTTTCAAAAAAGCCAAATCAGCAGAGCTGGTAGAAATGGTCCAATGGGAACCACAGCATATAATTAAAATGTGTAAAAAAAAAAAAAAAACAGGAAGAGAAGAGATAGAAAGTAGAACATGATAGAAAGGGAGATGCTGAAGAGGATGCAAAAGAGAGAGTTAAAATTTGTTCATTCATAAAAGGGAGAAATGAACAACTCATGTGTTGTTGCCCAGGCCCAGATTTAAAACAAAGCGGTATGGGTCCCTCAAACTTTATGGACCAATATTATCTCTTTCCCAATGACCTATCACAGCAGTTGTAATTGGCTGGGAAGCTTATGTTGTCAGTCTGTAGGTTGAACTCTTAGGGTGCAATAAAAACCCTGAGGCACCAAATCCCAGAGTGTAGGTCAGTTGACTTGGGCTCAAGGGGCTTGGGCTACGGGGCTAAAATTGCAGTGTAGATGTTCTGGCTTGGGCTGGAGGCCAGGCTTTGAGGCCCACCTCCCTGGCGGTGTTTTAGTGCCCAAGCCCCAGCTCAAGCCCCAGTGTCTACATTACAATTTTTAGCCCCACAGCCCAAACCCGTGAAGCCTAATCAGCTGACCTGGGCCAGCCAAAGCCATGCTGTGGGTCTTTTATTGCACTGTGGATGTATCTTTAGGGGGTTGTCTGCAGGACATACTTAGTGAAATGTTCCCAGGTCTGGAACTCATTCGCATTTTCAGTCCCTAAGGGCCTAAGTTTGCACTTTATTATATAAACATTTATCCATGTGCCTTTAAACAACACTGTTATCATCTGGAAGACAGAGACAAATTATTAAATGGAAAAATTACATAGTAGTTGATATTGCTTCCTCAGCGTACTCTAGCTTCCAAGCTCTCAGTCCCTCATTGGCTGAAGTTACCTCCTCAAGAATTTATGAACCCCCAGAACTCATCATCAGGAGGTGGGAACAACATCAGACATAGTTACTTCTAGCAGTATTACCTCTAATAATTGCTTCCACCAGTATTGCCGTTATTAATGGTAGATCAGTACAATATTGTCACAAGATATCACTGAGACCAAGAGATTAGCAGGTTTCAAACTAGGTTTAGACACTTATCCGGATAACAAGACTACCCAAAATTATAATAGCAAATACACAAGAGAAAAAGATATATAATCCCTCAGGCATAAACCAAGCTCTGACTAGTGAAGGTTCAGAGAAAACTTTCCTTTGGGAAGGTTATCTCATAATTACCTAATACAGAGCATCTGGCACTGGCTACTATCAGAGACAGGATATCAAATAGAAGGACCACAAGTCTAATCCAGTCTGGCAATTCCTATGTTGACTATGTACTATGAAAATATAGTACCAAATTCAATAATCAGTAAAAAAAACTGTTAATATAAACATTAAGGACCTGTCTGAAGGCCCCTAAAATCAGGAAAATTTGAATTCTCAAAAGAGTAACAGATATTTAAAACTAAAGTATCTCTATCCTGAATATTTACTGTTAAGACCCATCTGCTTTTGTAACCTGTATAGAGACTCAATTTATTAACAACATTTTCCAGAAGGAAAGGGCTCATCTTCTGATGTTTTAGATTAGATGCAATAAGAGTCTATGCTAGACAAAGTTTCAAAATCAAAATGGTGGCACGACCTTAACTATAGCACTGCTATGATTCTGTATTACCTTTTGGGTAAAATCCAGACTCCATTGAAGTCAATGATAAAGGTCCAATTGACTTAAATGGGAATCAGGATTTCACCCTTTGTCTCTATATACATTGTCTTTTTTATCAGTCTTTAAAAAAATCACTGATAACCTTCTAGAGTCAGTCTATGCTGTTTTCAAAAAAGCAGAAGTGATACTTCAGCGTTTCCTTACTCAATTTCATGCTTTTGTAAAAGATCAATCAAGTGCCATCCTTTGCTCAGTTAATGACTGACATTAAAAGGCTTCATAATTGTTGAAAATGCCAACTCTTAATTAGGACATGATGTAAGATCTTTGTCAACATACAGTATATCTATAAGCAGGGTGTAAATATTGCTAGTGTCACATAATTTTTTTAATGGCAAGACTGTTGTGCAATTTCATTGACATACAGTGATGTTCAATTTTCTTCATTAGGACTTGTTGACTGAAATCAGAGTTTCTCATAGCCATCATTACAAGACTGCAATTTTGAATGGATCATCGGCTAAGTTTAATACCTAATTATCTCCTCTAAATTGTATTGCCTTTCAGGTGCAACATTTGTTTTAAAAATGATTGTTACTAGTGGTGGGTAAACTTTCCTTAGTTGCGTTCAGAGAAAAATGAATAAAGTTTGGATGCTTACATACAAGTACCCAAACTTTGTTTTATAAAACAAAACATATTTGTTAGCTCCTAATGTTCAGGACAGTGGGAACAGATATTATCAGAGTCAACATTGGAAAAGCTAAGCCAAAGAAGTAAGTTTCAAAGAAGAAATTTGGAGGAGGAGAGTGATGTTTACTTGCATTGCTGCACAGTAATGACATTGTTCCAGGCACAAGGGGCAACCTTTAAATATTGTGCCCATCTTTAAAAAAGGGAAGAAGGAGAATCCGGGGAACTAAAGACTGGCCAGCCTCACCTCAGTCCCTGGAAAAATCATGGAGCAGGTCCTCAAATAATCCATTTTGAAGCACTTGGAGGAGAGGAAGGTGATCAGGAACAGTCAACATGGATTCACCAAGGGCAAGTCATGCCTTAGCAACCTGATTGCCTTCTATGATAAGATAACTGACTCTGTGGATATGGGGAAAGTGGTGGATGTGATATATCTTAACTTTAGCAAAGCTTTTGATACGATCTCCCACAGTATGCTTACCAGCAAGTTAAAAAAGTATGGATTGAATGAATGGACTATAAGATGGATAGAAAACTGGCTAGATCGTTGGGCTCAGCAGGTAGTGATCAACAGCTCAATGTCTAGTTGGCAGCTGGTATCAAGCGGAGTGCCCCAGGGGTCGGTCCTGGGGACGGTTTTGTTAAACGTCTTCATTAATGATCTGGATGTTGGGATGGATTGCACCTTCAGCAAGTTCATGGATGACACTAAGCTGGGGGGAGAGGTAGATACGCTGGAGGGTAGGGATAGGGTCTAGAGTGACCTAGACAAATTGGATGATTGGGCCAAAAGAAATCGGGTGAGGTTCAACAAGGACAAGTGCAGAGTCCTGCACTTAGGATGGAAGAATCCCATGTACTGCTACAGGCTGGGGACCAACTAGCTAAGCGACAGTTCTGCAGAAAAGGACCTGGGTATTACAGTTGATTAGAAGCTGGATAGGAGTCAACAGTGTGCCCTTGTTGCCAAGAAGGCTAATGGCATATTGGGCTGCATTAGTAGGAGCATTGCCAGAGGATCAAGGGTAGTGATTATTCCCCTCTATTTGGCACTGGTGAGGAGTATTGCATCCAGTTTTGAACCCCCCACTACAGAAAGGATGTGGACAAATTGGAGAGACGCCAGTGGTGGGCAATGAAAATGATTAGGGGGCTGGGGCACATGACTTACGAGGAGAGAGTGAGGGAACTGGGCTTATTTAATCTGCAGAAGAGAAGAGTCAGGGGGGGGATTTGATAGCAGCCTTCAACTACCTGAAGGGGAGTCCCAAAGAGGATGATGCTAGGCTGTTATCAATGATAGCAGATGACAGAACAAGAAGCAATGTTCTCAAGTTGCAGTGGGGAGGTCTAGATTGGATATTATGAAAAACTATTTCACTAGGAGGGCAGTGAAGCACTGGAATGGGTTACCGAGGGAGGTGGTTGAATCTCCATCCTTAGAGGTTTTTAAGGCCCGGCTTGTCAAAGCCCTGGTTGGGATGATTTTGTCTGGGTTGGTCCTGCTTTGAGCAGGGGGTAGGACTCTTCCAACTCTAATCTTCTATGATTCTATAATTGGAAAAACAGCACAATAGCAGAAAAGTCACAAATGAGAGGAGAACTCAGATGAAGCACTCAGGAGACAGAAATGGAGAATGCACAGGATATGATGATAACCTATGAAAGCACTGGGATTTATACAGACAGAACTGTGATTATCCTGAGATTATGAAATATAACATAAATTTGGGTACTCTCTCTGTATTATAAGAATATTTTACTTGCCTTAAAACCAGAAAAGAGTAGATTTTCATAATCATATTATATATTATTTATGTTCTGTATTACTGTGCTGTTTTCAGGATTTAATAATTAATTTCCTTCCCTCTTCCCACAGTATACTTTTTGTCACTTCTGTTTTCTTATCGTCCCCTTTTTAACTTAAAAAAAACTATAAAAATTAAAATATATACCTTTAAGAGTAATCAGATATATCCCTCAATAATTTGCTTTGTGAAAAACTGAGAACAATTCATTGTAGGGAGAGTGCTTATAAACAAACGTTCATTAGCATGGTCAAATGCATTGATTATATTTGACTTGACTAGTTATGTTGAAAATCATAGAATCATAGATTCATAGAATATCAGGGTTGGAAGGGACCTCAGGAAGTCATCTAGTCCAACCCCCTGCTCAAAGCAGGACCAACCCCCAACTAAATCATCCCAGCCAGGGCTTTGTCAAGCCGGACCTTAAAAACCTCTAAGGAAGGAGATTCCACCCAGGGCCGGCTCCAGGCACCAGCCAACCAAGCTCGTGCTTGGGGCGGCACCTGGTAAGGGGCGGCCAATCTTGGGGTGGCGGGGGGGCAGCACGGCGCCGTGCTCGGCGGGGCGTGTTTGGTGGCGCGGTGCTCCGCGGGGAGGGGTTCGGCTGTGCTCCTTGCGGGGGGGGTTGTTCGGCAGCGTGGCGCTCCGTGGGGGTTTCAGCGGTGCTCCGCGCGGGGGGCTTCGGCAGTGCGGTGCTCGGCGGGGGAGTTTGGCGGCGTGGCGCTCGGCGGGAGTTCATCAGCTCGGCGGGGGTGTTCGGCGGCACTCGGCGGGGGTTCATCAGCTCGGTGGGGGGTGTTCGGCAGCACGGCGGGGGGCGGGCCTGTTCGGTGGCCCGGCGCTCGGCAGGGGGGGTTTCGGCGGCGCAGCACTTGGTGGGGGGGGGGTCGGCAGGGCGGCACTTTTTTTTGCTGCTTGGGGCGGCAAAAAAATTAGAGCCGGCCCTGATTCCACCACCTCCCGAGGTAACCCATTCTAGTGCTTCACCATCTCCCAGTGAAAAAGTGTTTCCTAATATCCAACCTAAACCTCCCCCACTGAAACTTGAGACCATTACTCAAAATGCCAGTACATGTCCCCAGTCACCTCATTCCACCTCCCAAATTCTTTATGCTTCTCATATAGGCACACAATAGTTTAACTGTAATTAAAATACCACAAGCTGAAACTGGTAATTCATGTATGAGTGCAAATGAATGTTCCATTAGCCACACAACTGCCCAGTTTACATGTACAATACAGGTTTGTTTGTTTTTATTCCAGAAGTGCTGTATACTTTACATCTCCCGTTGAAATCAATGGGAAGTGAGAATGCTTAGCACATTTTAAAAAATCAAGTAATTAGACTGCTTTGTGAAATTGGTCCAGTAAAAGATTACCTCACCCATCTTGTCTCTCTGGGACCAATATGGCTACAACTACACTGCATGCAATAACATTTGTCATAATAGACATTGCTGTTCATTTAATATGTGTGATTTCTTTAAAACGTCTGTAGACAGGTGACAGCCTCTCAAGCCTGTAAAATCACTGAGAGCTAGGGGGAGCAGTATGTTTTAAGATCTATAAAATACAGAGTATTTGCTTAAAAATATTAAAACTGACTGTTTATAAACTGATGTGCTCAGTGCAGGGCATTTAAAGGGTAGGGAGATGGTACAGAGAGCTCCTTTCCTTCCCCCACCCCCAGCAAGACACCTGTGCAGATATACCCATAAGCTTGCTGCTTGTGCTCCCAGAGGAATAGAGTGGGCAGCCCCAATAATGGTGATCAATACTCCTCATAGGAGGTATTTGTGATGGGGTGGGGCTTTGCCTGCTGCACATCTGCTAGCACTCAAAAGCCAACAACAAGGCATAAGAACATAAGAGCGTCCATATTGGGTCAGACCAAAGGTCCATCTAGCCCAGTATTGAGTCTTCCAATAGTGACCAATGCCAGGTACTTCAGAGGGAATGAACAGAACAGATAATCATCAAGTGATCCACCTGTTGCTCATTCCCAGATTCTGGCAAACAGAGGCTAGGAACCCCATCCCTGTCCATCCTGGCTAATAACCATTGATGGACCTATCCTCCATGAATTTAGCTAGTTCTTTTTTGAACCCTGTTATAGTCTGGGCCTTCACAACATCCTCTGGGAAAGAGTTCCACAGGTTGACTGTGCGTTGTGTGAAGAAATACTTACTTGTTTGTTTTAAACCTGCTATTAATTTAATCTGGTGACCCCCTAGTTCTTGTGTTATGAGCAGGGTAAATAACACTTCCTTATTTACTTTCTCCATACCAGTCATGATTTTACAGACCTCTATCATATCCCCCATTACTAGTCTCTTTTTCAAGCTGAAAAGTCCCAATCTTATTAATCTCTCGTCATATGGCAGCCGTTCCATACCCCTAATAATTTTTGTTGCTCTTTTCTGAACCTTTTCCAATTCCAATATATGTTTTTTGAGGTGGGTCGACCACATCTGCATGCAGTATTCAAGATGTGGGCGTACCATGGATTTATATGGGGCAATATGATATTTTTTGTCTTATTATCTATCCCTTCCCTAATGATTCCCAAAATTCTGTTTGCTTTTTTGGAGAAAATGCTCCACTTTCCAAAAAAAAAACAACACATGTAGTAAGTGTCACTGCTGAGGAAGCTCTCCCAATAGCCTCCAAGAGGGTGAGGGGACGAAGGGGGAGCATAGGAGGGACCGATACCCACTCCTCACCACTACCCATGTGCTACAGCATCTGATCCCTTCCCCCAATGCTCCATTTGCTCTCAGAGTCATAATTTAACCTGTAATATATATCCTGCCCTCAAAAAAAAATCTTCAGTCTAGTCATATCCAGGTAATAGAGTTACTATAGTATATATAAATTATGGCCATGACTTTAGAACAGAACCACTGAGATGAAACTCGATTGAAATGACCTTTATATGAAACAAACAGTATATCTGCAGTATGCATGGCACTGCATAGTAAAAACAGATCCCAGCTAAAGCAACTGGTCTGGCTAATAAAACCATTGAAAAGCCTGATTCTATAAGACTAGACTTTGAGTCCTTTGGAGCAAGGACCACACCTCCTTTTATGTTGGGAAAGCACTGAGCATATTGTGGAAACATAATACACCTCTACCCCGATATAACGCGACCCGATATAACCATGAATTCGCATATAATGCAGTAAAGCAGTGCTCCAGGGGGGCGGGGCTGCGCACTCCGGTGGATCAAAGCAAGTTCGATATAACGCGGTTTCACCTATAACGCGGTAAGATTTTTTGGCTCCTGAGGACAGCGTTATATTGAGGTAGAGGTGTAAATAGTAAACAAAGAGTAAAAAATGCAGTGGTTTTGGCTAAATTTTTCTGCGTCCACTTGTTTTTCCTACAACCCCGCTCTTCCACTCAGCAGTAAACCTACCTGAGACGTAGGCCCTCAATTTGGTAGGTGCGCTCACTTAGGGCATGATGCTGCCATACTTACTCAACTTGAGGAGTACTTTACTCAATGGGTTGTCCATTGAAATCAAATGGACTACTGATGTAGTGGATGTTACTCAGCATAAATGTGGAAGGAGCTCATCCTGATGTAATATCCTGACTAATTTTGGCCTCTTTACCCATTTTCCCCGAATCACAATGGTTCATTGGGATATCCTGTATCCTTGTATTCTTTCAAATGAGAGTTTGCTTTAGACAAGATGTTAGTCCAATCCTCCACGGAGAAGTGTGATTTTTGGAATTTTCTTTACTTTACTTTCTCACAGGTCTCTGTGATTTAGGTCCATTGAATTTAATGAGCTCAATATTAATTAGTGATAGCTATCAAGGAACACAAAGCCTGGCTTTCAATTCTCTGTACTCTTTGGTAATTTCAGCCAAGATCCAAGCAAAACCCTAACCCTCCCTTTATTGTTATCCTTTTTTTCTGGTTGTCATCTAACGCTCTACTTTCTCTCTCCCAACTCAGCAAAAAATTTAGATACTAGGTATATATAATTTAAATAGTCAGTTCTTATCAGAACTAAACCAATTCCATATGGTATTTTGCCCATTACTAAGCATATCTGGATAACGGCCAGCTCTGATGATACCAAGTGGACACCACTGAGCATGCTATGGATGTACATCTACTGACATCTGTATGGAAGGAAGAAGTTCAGTGTTCATAAACCCGTTGAAGATAAGTTCATATAAGTAATAAAAACATAAGTCCTTAGATTAAAAATAAATGTTAATGATCATTAATATTACAGAAAATGGTGTGGATTGTAATAGATTGGGAATCCAGCTTCCACAGCATAGTAATTTTAAGATTTTCAGCATCATTGGGTTAGAGCCCTATGACTTTGTGGAGAGCTCCAAAGCACAGCTACACTGCCATTATCTTTTGCCATCTATAGCGTAGCAGAAAAACAAGCTTCCCATGTACACACTGCCCTGCCAATATGTTTCATCTTTGATCTGTGGGGAACTTCTTTACAATCTCCAAGGCCCATGCTGTTCTTGGTGTCTGTTGAGTTTGCTAATTAGTGAATTCGATGATGAGTTTGCGATGTGGAAGCAGGAACTGAGACCATCTACAAGGGAAAGTTGCACTGATTTAACTTAAATCAGTTTCTAAACAAATTTCATTCAAATGATTCAAAAGCCTCTGTAGATGCTCTTATTTCAGTTTAGCTAAATTTATTCCTAACTGACTTAGGCTAAACCAAAATCAGTCTGGTTTAAACCATGCACCATTGGTGGTGGAGTCAGGCATTCACTATGGAGACCAGTGTCTAAATGGAGACATGACATATATTTAGTCAATGTGTTATACAGATATTTGTGAAGCAACCTAGGAATGTTAAATAGTAGGAAGCTTGAGGTTTATATTTGGTTCTAGAAGCATTGTGCGGTCTAGTGGATAGAATCAGGACAGCAAGACACATAACTCGAAAGAGGCAAAATGGATGTGACTTGGGTAGTTATATTAAAGATGGGGGTTCTATTCCCAGCTCTGCCAGAAAGAATCTTGTGAGCTTTTCAGTTAGCTTAGATGGGCAATGGGTCAATAACAGATGCTTCCCCTAAAGTTGGAGCATGATGCCTTATGATGAATAAAAGTTATGGAGTTTGCAGAAAACCTGGTTTACAGATAAATGCACAATCCTGTTTCATTACAGTGTATTCTATAGGGGGGAGATTCTCACTTTCTATTTTCCCTGAGATGTGAGACGGCGTGACCGACCTGCCAAATGCATGAGTGTCATGTGTGACACTGGCAGGTCCACCAGCCATGCTGATTTAACAGTGATTGAAAAATATACTTGATTTGTAAATGCTTGTATGATTCCTACATATTCACTATAAATTAGATGAAACCTTTGCTTAAGGGGCTGTCCAAGCTGCCCCGCTCCAGGACGAACTCTGGGAAGAAACATGAGACTCTATGTCCTTCCTTGCTTCTGGGGAGGGAGAGTAGAGTAACTGAACTGAAAGTCTTTATTGGATACAGGTTATCTCCTGCCTTGTGTTGGCTCAGCTCCACTGATCAAGGCATGGATGGGGCTGACCCAGCCAAGGCTCAGCACATGCCCTCCCCACCTACTCCCTTGTAGGAAGAACTTCTAGGAACTGCAGCCCCTGCTCTCATCTCCATGCTCCAGCTGCAAGGAGGAGGGGAGGTTGGGTTTTTTGGGGGTTGGAGGGGTTACTCCTCCTTATAGTTATAGAATCATAGAAGTGTAGGACTAGAAGGGACCTCAACAGGTCTTCTAGTGCACTCAAGGCAGGACTTAAGTATTATCTGTACCATCCCTGACAGGTGTTTCCCTACTCTAACCAGACCCAGAATCAATCTCTGCGAGACTCCAGTAAATATGTCCTTCCAGCTTGACCCTGAACCACTGATAATTACTCTCTGGGAATGGTTTTCCAGTCAGTTATGCAACAACCTTAGAGTAGCTCCATCTAGGTTGTATTTCCCTAGGTTGTTTATGAGAAGATCATGTGAGACAGGATCAAAAGCCTTACTAAAGTCAAGTTAAAGACCAGGAGAGCTCATTCCCCAATTTGGAAAAAAACTATTCTACTTTTTTAAATCTCCTATTCCTGCAATTCCTTTGGAGGTGTTCTGGAGGGACATGAACAGCACCCTGATACTTGTGCTGAGGGCACCAAATACATGTGGAACTGCCTTGTGATACTAGTGCACTGTGTTAATATTTTGGCAAGACGAGACCCATAAACATGCAGAACAAAGCTGACTGATATCAGCACAGTATTGTAATCACAAGGAAAGCATGATTATTAATCACGTCTATTAAATACAAGAGAAAAGTTTAAATCAGGTAACCTTGACTTTGGATAAATGTTCAGTGTAGGCTTTTTATTATTTTCCTTTTGCATGAATTTGCCATCAGTAACATCACTGGATATAAGGATGAATACATTGTCTTATTATTTCCATAAAAATGGTAGAACTTATTAAATTAGCTGAGTTTAAATTAAATGCATGTACTTATGAGGGGAGGATACAAAGATAATTAAAATTTCAAGAAGATAAATTAAGCTGAGACAATTTTGTTAAGCAGCATCATGCTTTTCATTATTTAGATCAGAGTTCAGTCACCAGTGAATATGATCAAAGCAAAAAAAAAAAATTGAATCAGCAGTTTTTCATTTAACTTTGTTCATGGACATGACATCACCCAGAGCCTGCCTTGCTTATGGACAAGAATGGTAGTTAAATCTCTTTGTTCAAAAAGTGTGTCTTTAAACAGTCACAGTCAAGACTTCATTGAAAATTCACATGCAAGTCCCACAATAACTTCACAGCACAGTAAGAGTAACATGGGATACATTAAATATTTTCTTCCTGAAGATAGCTGCTTGTGTCAAGCTAAACGTGCTAATGTGAAGAATAGCAATATTATGGATGAACAGAATACAGAAACAATTTATTGAAAGCACAAGCATCCACAGCTAAAGGCTCTCACCCCCATCTCTAAAACTGTAAGGCATATTCATTATGCACTGTCTGTTCCACATCTTTCAACCCCAGTTTCCAGTGCAAAAAGGAGGTATTTTGTTTCCAAGCTGCTTTCATGTCTCAAAATGGTCTTACATCAGTGGCTACTCTTCTGTGCCCATGTCCTCTCAACCACCACATACTCAGAGCATAGTAGAAAAGACATCTACCTACTTGATACGAAGGCATATACATTTTCCTTATGCTGAATCCTATAGTCTTTATTTTGGACTTATCTAGTAAGCTGTAGCAGGGCCCAGAGTTTTTTTCTCCACACATTTTGGCATGCACGGGACATGCTGTTTTGCTGAAAAAGTTATCATTTCTGTGTTGCAACAATTCTGCCAAACACAACATTTATTTTTAAAAGTTCTCATAGCATTTGATCCAACTTCTATTCAAGTCAATGGAAAAAGTCCAATAGACTTGATTGGTACAGGATTGAGCCCATGGTCATTAAATGCTACCATCATGGAAACAAGTGGGCTCTGCACTGCCCCTAGCAATTGTTTATCAGGCACAACTTGACTCTAATTAAGATCAAAATGGCAGAATAATCAGAAGGAAGGTTCTTTTAACAGAATTTATAATATCTATACATGAAAAAAGGAGTCATACAGTATTGACAATTCTTCAAAAGGCAACAAATTAAATTTCCAAATGGCAGTTTGAAATGCTGAGAATGGTGGACTAGTTAACAGAAATGTTCCCAGCACAAGTGTCTTTCTACTGCACGCACTGATGAATCCAATGACAAAGCAACTGGTCTATCTCCAACTTGTCCAATGAAAAGCTGAAATAGATGCCAAGTGAACCAGAATGCCAATATTTCCTCCTTAAGTTTGCATGCTCTTTCCATAAACTCCTGCACAACTATGTGGACTTGAGCGACCTGGTCAAAACCTTTTGACTTCCAGTCTTTCAAGATCAAGATTTCCTGTTCTATTACTACTAGTAAAAATTATATTCAGGTAGTACCCACAGTCTGCTAGATGGATTCCACATATGCATGAATGAATTGCACAATATGGAATGAGCAGAAAATTATCTATATGAAACAGTCAGTAGTTCACAGCTTTGATATATATTCACAAACTAAGAAGCTCCAACATTTTATTTATTAAAAGGCCAAGTTTTAGTCATGCAAAAAGAAAAGCTTTCAAACTGATAATATGCTTTTCTTAGTCATAAAACCAGACAAAATTATTTTAAAATGAGTACAAAAAATAATAGCTTCTGCTCTGAGGCTGTATAATAATCTGTAGTTTGAACAAATGTTGAACAGTTATGGAAAGATGTATGTATGAGAATATTTAAAGACTCTTAACTACATAAGTACAAGTGAATACATCTATAACATACAGTAGTTATACATCATGATTATAGCAGTGCTGATCTCTCCAGAACAAATAGGGCTTGTAAAGTGACAGATATACAGCAACCACCCGTCTTCACGCTTGGCAATTTGGTAAGTGATTGAAAGATATAGACAATGCTAAAATGGTTCAAAGGATTTGCATCCCATACGTCTAAGGGGCAAAAAGCAGTCTTCATGTTAACCTTCAGGGATAAATAATGCATGGCTGCATTTCCATGATGGGTGAAACAATCCCTATATGTACATTACCACAGAAGAAAGTTTTATTAGTTAACAGCAACAGAGAGTCCTGTGGCACCTTTAAGACTGCTCCAATACATCTGTTAGTCTTAAAGGTGCCACAGGACTCTCTGTTGCTTTTTACAGATCCAGACTAACACGGCTACCCCTCTGATACTTATTAGTTAACAGTTAAAGTTGCTAACGGCAATTCCAAAGATGATATGCCATTGCACACATCACTAAAAACCCCATACACTGGAGAAAACAGACGTCATAAGCTACTTAAATCCACAATTTGGTCACCAACTTTTACATCCACTTCATGCACAGATACCAATAACAGAACAACTCACATGAACCAGTGGGAAGTCTTAGCCATGGGGTGGAGGGGAGGAAGGGATAGGGCAGTAGGTGTTTGTGAGCATGGGACTAGAAGAAATCATGAATAGGAGTGACAGAGGCACAGAATTAGTGGAGGTGGTGAACAATGGGGCAGAAGTGTTTGTTAGAGTATGAGTGAAAAAAAGGAAAGAAACCAGAGCTGTGATTGGACAGACGCATGAGTCAGTCAGAGGAGGTGTGTTAGGATATAAGAGGTCTAGATTAAACATTGAGAGGGATGGGGCGGCAATAGCAGTAGGGTAGATGGGAGTTATGGGGGCAAAGTGGAATTATGGGCAAGGTGGACAGGCTTGGGAGTATGAAAAAAATAGAGCTAGAGGAAAGCATGAGGTTGGAGCAGTGAGAAGATGGAATAGGGGTTACTTGGAATGCAATGGTAAGAAGGGGGGCAAGAAAGACATGGAGGAAGAAGAAAGTAATGGTCAGAATGGGCCACGAGGAAGGTGGGAGAAGATATGAGGCAGGCAGGGGAGCAAGCAGGATTGCTAAGCAGACGTGTGGAGAGTAAGGCAAGGAAGCCTCAATGGGTAGATGAGGTGTGGGGGCAAGATATCCCCACCTACTGGCAGCGTGAGCCTGGGGCAATTCCATGTAAGTTAGAAGGCAAAAGAGAATTTAAAATCATGATTCTTGATTCTTTCAGGAATACTAGTAGCTGATTCCATTGGGCTGAGTGTCTGACTGCTACATCAGTTCTATCATTAACATGCTTTCACATTATATATTTTAATGAAACAGTAATATACAAACCACAAGCAAAACTTTTGTTCTATGCAATGTGTAACACAGTCACAAAGGATGACAGCAAATGGAGCTGTTAAAGAGGTAGCTACAAAAACATGTTAAATATGAAGAAAACTACAAACTCTGAAAGGGGCTATTAATAAAAGATATGAATATATTTGTGTCCAAAGAATCTGCAAAGCTTTACAGATGACTTTTTTCCTTTTCAAAAATATTTTTGGAACTCCCCTTCCCTTGATCCCCAAACATGATGTTTCCATAACACCACACCATACATTATATTATGGTGCCTTGTACTAAGGCAACATTAAGAACTTGATACTGCATCTTTTATGTCCATAGCAAATCTTCCATTGAATTCAGTGGAAGTAGAAGCAGGGCCCAGTGGTATGACTCAGATCCAGAGAAACAAGAAGAATAAAGACTAAATCCAACATTCCGGGCTGTCTCATTTACTCCAGCACAGAGGTCTCCAAAGAGTGACTGATCTTAAAATTATTTTGCATGTGCTGCAACATTAAGGCTCACACCGTGGAGGTTTAACCTGTAATCCTAATGGTTCTGATTTTGCAGGTTAAAGTCATAATTGCTAATTTACTTAAACTTCAGCTTTGAGGGTTCTTTTAAAAGATGTTTTGCCTTCCTGTTGCAAACATAAATTTCACCATTTTTATAAATCACAAAAGGAGTGTTCATACTACAAAACCATAACTGAAGTGTTACTAAAAGGAGCAAAGGGCAGATTAGTTCTGACATAGTTCTACAAGCCCTCATGCATGCATTAAATCAGGGAGCAAGACATCAGAAAGAGGAAACTGTTGTCCAATATATTTCTGAACATAATAGTGCCCGTTTGTATCTCTGCACATAGTGGACATAAAGTAAAATAAATGAGAGACTAGTTAAGGAAAATGTGATTTACAACTTCTCTTGGTCTTTAAGGTCACATTCGCTTAAAGAGCAATTGTTCATCCTGACACTTGCTGCCACAAGAATAGTTGACAGCAACTCTAATATCTAGTCAGTAATGAGATATATATATATATACACACACACACACCTATCTCCCCCCATAATCTGCAACCTAGTTACAAGAATTCTAATGCATCTTTCAATGTGCTTCCTCATTTTAGACTGGCAGATACATTTTCAAAGCAAAGTCACCCTCACATCCACACAGGCACAGCCACACAGACAGAAAATGCCCATTACTTCAATCAGACTAATTTTTATTAGTGCTTTTCAGTTTTCTGATATGTCAGATGGGGTTGCTGCAAAGGTAAAAAGTAGCTTTTTGATGCCTTTTCCAATCAGCATCACAGTATTTATTCCAAGCTAGCAATTAACTTCCTGCCTAATTTGTCACACTTAATTTGAAATCAAGCATGCAGTGATGTTTAGAGCTTTAGTCATGGCATTTGTGTTTGGCTGAGGCACTGGCCACTAGCACTCTCAATTTATCACTTTTAATTTAAACTCGCATGCCAATGATTTTCATTCTTAAAAGCTGTGACTGGCACTTATGGATTTCAAAATCAAAGTGAAAATAAACTACAGTTAGGAATTCAGCAGTTCAGATCAATGAAAAACTGTTTTATAACTGAGTGTCCTGCAGTTAAATCTCAGTAGCTTGACAGAAAGTGCTTAGTGTTCCAAACTGTTCTTTCCCCCTTCTTAAACACTCTCAGAATATGTTTTCATTATCCAACAACCCACCCGGAAGTGTGAATAGGTAGGCTGGCTTTGGTATATACTCTGCGCAAACTAAGAGGCAAGAGACCAAAGGCAGAGTGTGTTCAATCAAAAGAGCAGTGCACTAATACCCTACTAATGTGAGACCACTTTTTACATTCAATTTAAAAAAAATCTTTTAAGAAAGGTATTTAGAAACTGATGCTATGTTTTCTTTCACTATGTAAAGAATAACAGTAATTAGTAGAAAAAGATTATAAATTTATTTTAGCTACTGTTTTGAATGTATTTGTTTGTTCATTTTTCCTAACCCTCTCTCTCTGTTGTTGGTTGTTTTTTTTTTCTTTTTTTTTTCTTTTAGTGGGGTGGGGGGCACGGAGACAAAGGAAGCGTTCTTTAACAATTTGGGCCCATTATCCCCAGAATCAGTAGTCAATTTCAACTCTCTTTTATAAAAAATTAAGTTTGGAATAGCTAGGGTTACCATACGTCCAGATTTTCCCGGACATGTCCGGCTTTTGGGGGCTCAAATCCGCGTCCGGGGGGAAATCCCCAAAAGCCAGGCATGTCTGGGAAAATCGGGAGGGAGGGAGGGCCAGGGGCCAGGCCGGGCCAGGAGCCGGGGTCGCAGTGCCGGGCCGGGCTGGGTGCGGGGCCGGGCGGGGAGCCGGGAGCCGGGGTCGCGGGGCTGGCCGCCGGGGGTTGCGCCGGGCCGCCGGGGGCCGGCAGTGCTGGGCGGGCCGGGGGTGGTCGGCCGGGGGCCGGGGCCGGCACCCCAGGGCCCAAGTCGACCCAGGCTGGAGCCACCGGGGGGCCAGCCTGGGCCGCGCCTCCTCCCCCCACACTGCCCCTTACTTGCTTCAGGCTTCCCGCGAATCAAATGTTCGCGGGAAGCAGGGGAGGGGGCAGAGACTTTGGGGAGGGGGCGGAGTTGGGGCGGGGGGCGTGGGCGGGGCTGGGAGCGGGGCCGGGGCCCCGTGGAGAGTCCTCCATTTGGAGGCACAAAACAGGTAACCGTAGAATAGCAAACAGCTTCCAATTTAGCTTGCACACTAGAAAGCAAATTTAAAATCGCTGAAGTGACCCCCCTCCACACACACACACAGCAGCTGGACACTTTAGCAGGAAGTGGCACCTTTATAGTGTTATTAGCTCTTCCAGCTCTTTATTCACCTCTCTCGTCCCCAACTGTATCTCTAGCTCCCTGCAGTCTTTTACAAATAAATGATAGTTGGGAGAATTATGATTTTTTTTTTTACTTTTAGTGCCATCTAGGCCCCGAAACCTTTTTGGATATGTCTACAATGCAGCAGCAAGGAAGCCTCCTAGCCCAGGTAGAGAGAATCAGGCTAGCAGGGCTCATGCTAGTGCATGAAAAATAGTTGAGTGAACATTTCTGCACCAGCAGAGGCTCAGGCTGGCCACCTGTGCTCAGACCCAGGAGATAGGTTGGACTTGAGTAAACATGGCTAGCCTGAGCCTCCACTGGTGCAATGTCCACACAGCTCTTTTTAGTGCACTAGCGCAAGCCCCACTAGCACAAGTCTGTCTACCTGGGCTGGGATGTTCACTCGCAGTTGCAGTGCAGACATACTCTTTCATATATTTGGCCATGACAATGTCTAAGGTAATCTGAGGGCAGTTCTTTCTCTTTACACACAACGTATTCATTTGATAAATTAAATATATCCCTCCTTGTTTCTTTCCAATTTTGCCAAGTCGAAGTGCCCAAAAGTAGCACTCAGCTCCCACTGAAGTCAATGGGTACACCAAATTAGTGGAAACTTGTGCTAATTTTGGTCTTAAATACTGTACCTGAGTTTCCCTATCTCTAAAATGGGAATAATTCAACTCCCCTATCTCCATGGGTGTTGAGAAGATGAATGTATTAATATGCATGAGGCACTCAGATAGTAAACTATGAATGACTTACAGAATCCAGGAGGTAATAAAATGTGACACACACAGTGCAGGATTTGTATAACTTCCAGTAAAGAAGGCCTGGGGGGACACACTGAAAGTTAAGGATAAGAAGAAACACTGAACTGCAGCCTAATTTCATACAGACCTGTGGAAAAAAATTATGATTATGTAATTAGAACTCTATCATAATGCATATGCACAAGAGGGCCAATTAAAAGGTTGCACAGGCAACCTTTAATTCTGGCATGCCTTAACGTTTTAGTGCTTGACTTTACAACCTGAATGTTCTTTTAATTACATTTTTTTGTTTGGAATTTGATTTTACATATTTAATATTTTATTATATATCCATGTACATAGTTTTTTCCAAATTACTTTAATGCACAGAAACACACAGATGACCACTGAGGTCATTACAAACATGGTAATTAGAGCCAATAAATCTGTGTTACTATTATTTGGAGATGAGAATATTGTATTGGTTACAAGAAAAGATTTAAAATTTTTATTAGAGCTAATGTTTGTACATCTGTTCATCTGGGTGTAGTGCTTAGATTATCCAAAAATACAAGGTTTGTTTTTAAAGTCATAAGATACATATAGTGCATAATCAGCTATAACCCAAATTTAGGTGAATAAATTTAAGAATGCAGTTTAGATATTAGAAACCAAGTATTTGGGTACATCACTCATGAAAAGTTATACAGAGAGAGAGTTGGTTGTGGAAAGCATATATAGCAATAAGTGAGGATTGTCCCTCAGTAACTGAGAATATAGGGTAGGTTGTCCATTTAGAAAATACAATCCATGAGGAAAGTATTTCAGTTACTTTCTTCTCTTCGGCTTCTCTTCGGCACTCCAGCTCATCCCTCCTGGTATTGCTGATGTCTGGTGATGTGTTCTATGTAGATGTCTCTCGACCACCTGATGGCATCTATTTCACACAGTTTCAATACAGAATAATGGGATCTTTGACCCAGTGAACCGTCAGAAGTTGCAGGCTGATAAGAGTTTTATATAGAGGCTTGCATGTCTGTATACTGTGGTACTCATAGAGCACACAATACATACAATATTCGTCCATGGCCCCGGCCTTGCAATTGGATTTGCTGGCACAAATCTCTGAGAAGCCTCACTGAAGTGAATGGAAAAAACAACGAGGAGTCCTTGTGGCACCTTAGAGATTAACACATTTATTTAGGCATAAGCTTTTGTGGGCTATAACCCACTTCATCAGATGCATGGTGTGGAAAATGGGTTCTAGCCCACGAAAGCTTATGCCCAAATAAATGTGTTAGTCTCTAAGGTGCCACAAGGACTCCTCGTTGTTTTTGCTGATACAGACTTAACATGGCTGCTACTCTGAAACCTGTCATCATGCAAGGAAGTGAATGGGGCTGTGCCTGAGCTCAAGGATCCACACTAGACGATCTGATTACAGGATTGGAGCTATGTGTGAATGTGAGTGCAATCTAAAGGAACACAAACACAAGACATTATCCTAAGTAGGGTAACTTACCAATGTATCTTACATATTGTGCCTGATAATCAAGGCTGTTGGAAATAAAACTGTCAGAGTTACATTAATAGAGAATTGTAGACCTATACAGGAACTTTACATAGAGCTCATAAATTTCCAGGATTGCATTACCCAATATATAGATCGTCAAATGCATGTAAATAAGATGTATAAAAATATGCCGATTTGACTTGTAAAAAATGTATTGAGTCATGTTTGTAAACTCCATGTTCAAATGGCAGAAACAATATTACTGTTGCAACTGTACTTAAAAGACTTTTTAATCTGCAATTATTGTAAGAGAAGCTAATAACGAAATTCACCAGATCCAAACAGTGAGCTCTAAGTAAAAGATGACCAACCTGGTAAAAAGGAGAAGCTTCCAATAATATTAAGAGTAATTTTTTTTAATGTAATAGGACAAAGAAAGGCGAAAACCCTGGTGACCTTACCATATGGGTCTATAGGAATACTTGCCTGAGTATGGCTTTACAGGATCAGATATTTATTTTACATCAAGAAATGAGAAGTACAAGTATATTTTTTGGTATGTTAAATCATCCAGAATAAAACTGTATTTCTACCTGTGTAACACATACTATTATATGAATATATATCCTTCTGAAATAAACGTTGCATTTTTAGTACATCTATTATACTGCAAATACACCAAGAACCAGATAGAGACCAGCTCTAATTTAGATATCTAAACTAAGGGGCCAGATGCTCAGCTCCCTGGAGCTTCCTCCCTCTTCTCCCCCCTTCACTTAGGTGCCTAAATAGGAGTTGAGCACTCTTGATAATCTGGACACTTGGGCCCCAAATCCTATGAAGACTCGTGCTGAACTTTCTGCATTGTGAGTAGTTACAAATTAATGGGAATACTCAGAACATGTATTAAAGTGAAGTATGGGAATAAATCACTGGATGATCAGGGCCTTTTTAAAGTGTCTAATATGGGTGCTGTTGAGTGCTGAGATCTTTTTAAAATCTGGCTCTGAAAGTAATTAATACTCCATATTCCACTTTTACATAAGGAAATATGCACTATGTATACAGTACAGACCTGTTTACGGGCGGATGTCGGGAGTCAAGCTGTCACGACCGCGTGTTAACGGACCGCAGGTTAAGAGGGCCATGCTGAAATATCTTAAGATATCTATATATACACATGTATAATTATCTAGGATTACATATGTATTCACAGCGTCCCAAATACGGCAAGCCTATCTGTAAACAGCGCTTTGCAAGAATATAAATTCAAATGTGTAATCTAATTAAAACATTATTACCACTACAAAGGGGTGAAAGTAACTCAGGACACTTACCGGTATGGGGTGGGGGTGGCTCTGGCCCCTGGAAGGGGCGGGGCCTCAGGCGGAAAGGGCGGGGCTAGGGGTCAGCATCCTCCAGACAGCCCTTCCAGGCCACCTGGTCTGCACCGCCCGGGGTTCCCGTGGCGATTTAAAGGGCCCAGGGCTCCAGACGCCATCGTTGCGGTAGTGGTGTTCAGAGCCCCAGGCCCTTTTAAATCACCGGCCCCGGGGCAGCTGCTCCCTTTGCCCTCCCCCGCCCATCGGTGGCCAAGGGGGGGCAAAAGGGGCAGGGACCTTAAAGCACTGCAGGGTCCTTTGCCATGGCAGTGCTTTAATGTTGCTGCGCCCTCCCCCCATGTCGGCGGCCCAGCACTGCTGCGGCAAAGGACCATCCTTAAAGCACTGCCGTGGCAGCGCTTTAATGTCCCTGCCCTTTTTGCTTCCCCCGTCGGCAGCCCTGCTGGTAGGGTCCCCACCGGCAGGGCCGCTGATGGGGGTGGGGTGGGAGAAAGGGGCAGTACGTTAAAGCAGTGCCGCGGCAGCGATTTAAGGACAGTCCTTTGCAGCGGCAGCACTTTAATGTTGCTGGCCCTTTCCCCACCCCCATCGGCGGTAAAGACGTACAGCACGTTTCCGCTCCGCACTTCTTGTCGATTTCTATGTCAGTGAGTTAGTTAGCAAATCTGTAGCGCTACATAGCAAGTTCCTGTACCGCGTGTTAAATAGGAAGCACTGGGAGGCTTCGCGCTACCACGCGTTAAGAGGATTCGCACGTAAATGGGTCTGTACTGTAAATTGAGACAAGACGGGCGAGGTGATATCTTTTATGGGACCAACTGTTCTGTTGGTGACAGAGATAAGGTTTTGAACTTACATAGAGCTGAAGAAGTGTTCTGCGTAAGCTCAAAAGCTTGTCTCACCAACAGAAGTTGGTCCAATAAAAGCTATCAAACCTCACCCACCTTGTATGTCTAATATCCTGGGATTGACACCGTTACAACACACTGATTAAGCACTTAAAATGTTTACTAATCTCTGCCACATCTTAGACATATAGGAAGATAGTTTAAATCATATTGTAATATATTTAGTGTAAAATACTGGGAATCTCGCTTGTGAACTTTTTATTTGTAATTATTAATCATATTAAAAGTGAACAGATGTATGGGTATTTTTAGTGAAATTTTTTTTTTGAAAAAGTATAGTTTATGTAACAATCATATAATTATGATAAAATATTATAAACTTATTAAAATATATCAAAAAGTTAAAATATTTTTTTTTCATTATCGGAAAATAACCCTTCCAATAGAAGATCCTAGTGAATCAGTATTAGCAACTGGTTAGTTTAAAATGAGTGGCAAATCATTATTAATTCATTTATTATAAGCCATGATTTTGTACATCAGTTATGTCTGTGTGTATGTGTGTGTATATATATATATTTTATATCTAGTGAAACTTTAAATTATACTTATTTATAATAGAACTTTTAACTAGGAACTTTAATATAATTAAACATTTTTTTTAATCAATTGAAGGAATAAATAAAATTGACCTAATCATAATACCTATATATGTAGTAGTGAAAAAAAATATAGCAGCTGCACATATTGCATAATCAACCAAGTCTGAACATGCCACTGATTTATTCCTCACTAGCTTGAGGAAACCACACATTTAATGCTGGGGAATTTAACTGTGGAATACATACTTAAAACTACTCAATAATTATTCTTAACCATATCTGAAGAGAGAAACTGCCATTTTTAAAATAACAGGAAAAAGCTGGGCTCTAACAATATTCTGGTCACATTTGCAAGTGCTAAATAAGATAATCAATATCTAGAATGGAATCGGGTAAGTGAACATGCAACATCAAGAGCTGAACGCATGCCATATACAGACGTATGATTTTCAGAGATGAGCACTACTGCAAATAACATCAGTGGAAACTGCAGTTGCTCATCACCTATGAAAATCAGGGCATAAATATCACAGCATGAATGGACCTGAGAAAAAGGGCAACAATTATTTTTAAAAGGCAAAAATGAAAGAGATAGGACAGTGGAAGATACAGAAGACAGGAAAATGTCCATATTGGTTTTAAAGGATCTATCCATTCAAACTGACCCATGCAGGTGGGTCCCCAGCACCCCTGCAGAGTCCCATTGACAGACCGGTAGGAAGATGATATTTAAATTAGGGCTGTCAAACAATTAAAAAAAAACTAATCACGTGATTAATCACGCTGTTAAACAATAATAGAATACCATTTATTTAAATATTTTGGATGTTTTCTAAATTTTAAAATATATTGATTTCAATTACATCACAGAATACAAAGTGTACAGCGCTCACTTTCTATTTATTTTTATTACAAATATTTGCACTGTAAAAACAAAAGAAATAATATTTCAATTCACCTAATCCAAGTACTGTAGGGCAATCTCTTTATCATGAAAGTTGAACTTAAAAATGTTGAATTATGTACCCCAAAAAAAAAATGCATTCAAAAATAAAAATGTAAAACTTTAGCGCCTACAAGTCCACTCAGTCCTACTTCAGCCAATCACTCAGACAAACAAGTTTGGTTACATTTGCAGGAGATAATCATCGATTTTTTTTTTAATATCAGGGTTGGAAGGGACCTCAGGAGGTCATTTAGTCCAACCCCCTGCTCAAAGCAGGACCAATCCCCAGACAGATTTTTTTTTTTTTACCCCAGTTCCCTAAATGATGCCCTCAAGTATTCAACTCACAACACTGGGTTTAGCAGGCCAATGCTCGAACCACTGAGCTATCCCTCCCCTCGGCTTCTTGTTTACAATGTCACCTGAAAGTGAGAACAGGCGTTCACATGGGACTGTTGTAACCAGCCTCACAAGATATTTACATGCCAGATGCGCTACAGATTGATATGTCCCTTCATGCTTCAACCACCATTCCAGACGATATACATCCATGCTGATGACGGGTTCTGCTTGATAATGATCCAAAGCAGAGCGGACTGATGCATGTTCATTTTCATCATCTGAGTCAGAAGCCCCCAGCAGAAGGTTGATTTTCTTTTTTGGTGGTTCGGGTTCTGTAGTTTCTGCATCTGAGTGTTGCTCTTTTAAGACTTCTGAAAGCATGCTCCACATCTCATCCCTCTCAGATATTGGAAGGCACTTCAGATTCTTAAACCTTGTGTTGAGTGCTGTAGCTATTTTTAGAAATCTCACATTAGTACTGTGACAAAGTTCCTCCTCTGCCTTGGTGGATCCTGTGCTTTTTGGCAGATTTGCTCACCTCAGAGGTTCATGGCAGCTCTCAGTTTGGCCACTTCTGCTAGAGGCTCAAACCTGCCATTCACTCAGCTAACCTCATCACTGGCCAGCACGGGGGAGATGGAGAACAATCCCCACAGTCTCTGTGTTCCACCTAATGGGTCGGGGACAGGCCAGATCCCTTTCCAAATTCGACCTTCCCTTCTGGTGTTGCTCACAGACCAGGTCAACTCCTCCTGTGTCCGATCAGGAGTTGGGGGTTGGGGGGGAACCTGGGCCCACCCTCTACACCGGGTTCCAGCCCAGGGCCCTGTGGATAGCAGCTGTCTACGTCTCCTGAATCAGCTGCGTGATAGCTACAGCTACAACTCTCTGGGCTACTTCCTCATGGTCTCCCCCAGCACCTTCTTTATCCTCACCGCAGGATCTTCCCCTTGAAGCCTGATCACCCTTGTACTCCTCAGTCCTCCAGCAGCACACCTTTTCACTCCCTGCTCCTTGCTTGCCCTCCCACTAACTGATGCGAGGTCCTTTTTAAACCAGGTGTCCTGATTAGCCTGCCTGCCATAATTGATTCTAGTATGTTCTTAATTGGCTCCAGGTGTCTTAATTAGCCTGTCTGTCTTAATTGGTTCTAGCAGGTTCCTGATTGCTCTAGTGCAGCTCTGGTCCCTGCTCTGGTCACTCAGGGAACAGAAAACTACTCATCCAGTGGCCAGTATATTTGCCTTTTACCAGACTCCGGTACCCCACTGGTCTGGGTCTGTCACAGTACCTTCTTTGCATTTTGTCAAATCTGCAGTGACAGTGTTCGTAAATCAAACAACATGTGCTGGGTCATCATACGGCAGAATGCGGGTAAAACAGAACAGGAGACATACAATTCTCCCCCAAGGAGTTCAGTCACAAATGTAATTAATGCACTATTTTTTTAATGAACATCATCAGCATGGAAGCATGTCCTCCGAAATGGTGGCAGAAGCATGAAGGGGCATATGAATGTTTAGCATATCTGGCACATAAATACCTTGCAATGCCGGCTATAAAAGTGCCAAGCGAATGCCTGCTCTCACTTTCAGGTGACATTGTAAATAACAAGCTGGCAGCATTATCTCCCGTAAATGTAAACAAACTTGTTTGTCTTAGCGATTTGCTGAACAAGAAGTAGGACTGAATGGACCCGTAGGCTCTAAAGTTTTACATTGTTTTGGTTTTGAGTGCAATTATGTAACAAAAAAAATCTACATTTGTAAGTTACACTTTCACGATAGAGATTGCACTACAGTACTTATATGAGGTGAATTGAAAACTACTGTATATACTCGTTCATAAGCTGACCCCTGAATTATAGGGTTGGCTTATGAACGGGTTACAAAAATTTTCCATTTTTACTTATCCATCTTGGGGGGGTCGGCTTATAAACAAACCGGCTTATGATCGACTATATACGGTACTATTTCTGTTATTATTTTTACAGTGCAAATATTTGTAATCAAAAATAATATCAAGTGAGCAGTGTACACTCTGTATTCTGTGTTGTAATTGAAATCAATTTGAAAATGTAGAAAAACATCCAAAATATTTAATAAATTTCAGTTAGTATTCTATTGTTTAACAGTGTGATTAATCGTAAAAAAAATTTTTTTTTTAATCACAGTTAATTTTTTTGAGTTAATCACGTGAATTAACTATGATTAATCGACAGCCCTACATTTAATTATGGTATATTGTTATTTTAAGGCTCTGACCACGCATTGATGTCAATAGGGCTCCACATGGATGGAGACAGTCAATTATGCCAATATAATTGAAAGTTCTCATTGACTTAATGGGAGTTGGATTGGAACATTAGTCACAATATCAAATTTGGCCATGAAGATCTGTCAGATATTCCATCATCTATGTCAGACAAGTCTGTGGCCTCAGTCTAATAGCATATTGTCATATCATAGAAGCCAACACTGGAACTGGCAGTTTCAGCAAGAGATCAAGGATTAAATAGGTATGGAAACAAAAAAAAAACCTTCTTACCCCTAGAAGTGGTCTCTCAGGGTCAACATTAAAATATATTGGTGGACTAGCATATTAAAGCTCCTATGTCACACCTGTTCTAGGAATAGGTGCAAGATTTAATCTTCATGCTGTTATTCTTCTTCTTTCACCATCACTAAATTCTCTTAAAAACAAAACCAATATATACCCAATTTTTTTAAAGCCAAATTTCATTAATCATCTTGTAAAAAGAGTATAGTGATTCTTCTTTAACGACCTCTTTTCATCAGAAGGTTTTACTTACTTGCCAGAATTAATTTATTTGTAAATTAATATCAATATTTTAGGTAAATTGATATAGGGGATCTCAAATATCATTAATATGTTATCTTATATTACTCTTCCTTTTACTAGACTATCTAGTCATACCTACAAATGTGGCAATGACAGATCATAATATATCAGTCATACCAATATCAGTTAAGACTTGCACCACAAGAAAACCACAAACTCGGTAAAAACAGAAAAAAGCAGAAGAAAAGTTCACGTCAATTCTACATAGTGACTGACATAACTATTCTGATACAAAATATAAGGAGCAAAAATAAAAAAAAGATTTTTATATTCTCTGTTAAGGAAAGATAATGTGACCAATCACCTTTGAATTTTAGATCAAATTTCCTGAACTCCACTAACTGAAATCCAGAACAATATTTTCCAGTCCTTATTGATCTTCAATTACAGAATAAAAATTGGTGTTAGATAATTTAACTAGAACAACCTAATTTTGAAAAATGAAGGCCCAGTATTTAATTTTAAGTATATATAAACCAGTCATCTGAATTAGTCAATTTGTTTTCTAGACAGATTTAAGTTAATAAAATAAAATGGTCATTTATTTCCAAAATGTAACATACTGAATTGGAAACTGGCTGAACTACTTGTCAGCAACTTTCTGGATCATAGAATCATAGAATATCAGAGTTGGAAGGGACCTCAAGAGGTCATCTAGTCCAACCCCCTGCTCAAAGCAGGACCAATTCCCAGCTAAATCATCCCAGCCAGGGCTTTGTCAAGCCGGGCCTTAAAAACCTCCAAGGAAGGAGACTCTACCACCTCCCTAGGTAACGCATTCCAGTGTTTCACCACCCTCATACATCAGCTGCTTGTATTGCATAACAAGTTCTAATTTATGAATCACTTAGATAATGTGCATTAATCTCTAACTCTTTTATATCATTATAAATCAAGCTAATGATTTAGAAGCTGTTGCAGGTACTATTTATGACTAATACACAAAAGCCAATGTAGCCTTTATTTTAAATTGAATGAATTGATAGTTCTGTTGGAAATTATAGTCCGTCCAGTTTCTGTTGCTGCAGTTTAAAGATAAAGAGAGTGGAGATTGGGAGTGTCTAGGAACAGACAAAAAATGTAACCACAAACACAGTTACATGTAAAAAACTCTTGTAAGTATTATAAGTTAAAAGATACATTCACATAGCCATTTACACAACCTGGAAGAATCCATGCACTGGCCAATGCTATGTTCATACTCATATACCCAAAATTTCATAGAGTTGGGTGGTTCTCTTAACAGGTAGTCATCAAGAGGGGTGGCTCCTGCTGGGGTCATCCCAATGAGGTCATCCCTGGATCTTTCTCCCTTGCAGTCTTCCCACTTTGGGAACCTCTTTTACATTGTTCTGACTGCACCCAACACCCAGTGCATATGCATAAGGGTTTCAACCCTCTTTTTCTTATCTGTACTCCCACACCTCATGATGAATATTGGCATGCCCTGTTTTCTTTTACACGTTGTTGTCTTAATTCCCCTTATTCTCATTAGAAGCTATGTACAACATGTCCATTGTAACCTGTGGTCAAACAGGGAGTCCAATGATGTCCAATCAGGTGTCTTGTTGTCTAGATAGGTAAATTACAACATATTTCCCGTAACATCACCTATTGATCCAGGCTTTCGAATAATCTTGTGACTTTACTGGCAAAAGGTTATTTTAGGTCACCCACTCATGTCAAGTGTTCTTAAGCCTATGGCCGAGTATGGCTAAGCTAAAATCTTACCTGTCTCAGCCTGTAGGCCTTGTATTATAGCCATACTTTACTTATATACATAATACACGTTCATCTCTCCTAAATACTTGTCAATTTTATATGTCTCTAATCCTACAAATTAAATGTGCTTAGCATACATTGATTATATATGAAATAGCATATGAGTTGTCCATAATACTAATTAACACAATAATAAATGAATGATAAAATGAACTCATTGGCTACACCAGACTTTCAATATCTTCATTTTTATATAAATAAGCCCTACCCAAAGAAAATTCCAATACAAATAGGGGAATTTAAAGGTAACAAGGATTTGAGTAAAACTGGAGTAAGATGAGAGGGTTACCATCCTGTGTAGTAACTGAGCTTCTTTGAGATGTGTACCCCTATGGGTGCTCCACTGTAGGTGTGGCACCACCCCCTGCTCCTGGGGTTGGAGATCTTCCGTAGCCGTGCCTGTTGGACTGCACATGCGCTCCTCCCCATCTTGCACAATGAGCGGCATCTATATAAGTGCTACATGGTCCAACTGCCCCCAGTTCTTTCTGTACTGCAGAGTTTATTTGTCAGCTCTGAAGCAGAGGGAAGGAGGGCAAGTAGTGGAGCACCCATAAGGACATACAGCTCGAAGAATCTCAGTTACTGCACAGGGTGGGTAACCCTCTCTTCTTTGAGTGATGTCACTACGGGTGCTCTATAAAGTTGGAAGACTGGGGCTTTGGAGCAGCAGTTAATATGGATGATAGGACAGTGTGTCCTAGTATGGCATTTGAAGTTGCATCATGAGTAATTGTGTAGTGATGGCTAAAAGTGTCTGCAGATGCTCAGTTAGCCACTTTGCAAATGTCAGCATTTGGAATTGTTGTTGAGAAAGGCAATAGAGGTGGATAGAGAGCAGGTGGAATGTGCTCAAGTTCTAGGAGGAGACTGTCGATTGTAGTTGGCAGAACAGGTGTATATACTACGAGATCCACTTGGAAAGGTGTTGTTTAGAAATGGTAGTGCCTTTCAATCTTTTGGCCATTGACAGGAATAAATATGGCAATCGTCTGAAAGATTTACTTCTGTCCCTGTAAAAAGCCAATGCTTGCCTGACGTCCAAGGTGCTTAAGCCACCTCCTTGCAGTGTGGTTTTGGAAAGAAGCAGGGAAGGTGGATAGGTTGATATAGATGGAAGGAGGATGGTATCTTGGGTAAGATGTGGATGTAACATAACTTTTTCTTTATGAGAAATTGCATATGTGGTGTATGCCATGACAGCGCCAATTTCTCCCACCTGTTGGGCAGAGGTGATGGCGACAAGAAAGGCTGGATAAATGAATATAAGAGCATGTTTCCATTGACCTGAATGGTGGTCTGGTAACACAGTGTAGGACAAGGCCGGGACTCAAGTTGGGGTGGGATCCTGTATGTGAGAGTAAAGATTTTGGAGGTCTTTCAGGAATTCCTTGAATAGGTGAAAATGGAGTGGCCGTCTATATTGGGGTGGAAGGTTGTGATAACCCCGATCTTTTAAAATATAAAAGTTAAAATATAAACTAGGATGAGCGGTAATGGAGCATTCATTGCAGTGATATGATTGGTGGTGCACCTGGATTGGAATGTGGTCCATTTTTGGAGGTATGTGCATTGAGCTGTGTCACGTCTGCTATTCAAGAGTACCTCTCAACAGACTCTCAACAGGTCACCTCCAAATTCCAAAATCGAGGAGGAGCCATGCCTTCAGGTGGAGTAGCTATGGATTGGGATGGAGGATTCAACCCGTATCCTGTGAGCGGAGTTGTGGAATTGATTGCAGATTGATTGGAGGACATACGGTCATGCGAATGAGGTAAGTATACCAAATCTCTTGTGGCTATATGGGAGCTAAAAAGATGACTTGTGCTTGGTCGCCTTGAATCTTGTGGATTACTCTGAACAAGAGAGGAATGGTTGGAAAGGGGTACAGTAGCAGGGCATCGCATGTGACAAGGAACGCCTCTCCCAGGGTCCACGTCCTAAGCCCACTCTTGAGCAGAATTGAGGACATTTGGTGTTCCCTGAAGTGGTGAAGAGATCTATGGTTGGGAATCCCCAATGGCTGAATATGTGATGTAGAGTTTGTGTATCCAGCTCCCACCTGTGGTCTTGGGAGAATCTCCTGTGGCATTATGGTGTCCAGGGAGGTACGTGCCCGAAATGGTGATGTCGTGCTCCATACACCAGTTCCATAATTTCAGTGCTTCTGAGCACAGCGAGTGTGACCTCACTCCACCTTGCCTGTTGATGTAGAATATGCAGGAGATATTGTCCGGCATAACTTTTATAGTGCGATACCTGATCAATGGTAGAAAATGCTGACAGGCATTGGGGACCGCTGATAACTCTAGAAGGTTGATGTGTAGGGTGGATTTGGCTAGGAACCACGTGACCTGCACTGTATGGGTCTGAAGGTGTGCTCCCCAACTGATTAAGGAAGCATCGGTTGTTGGTATCAGGGACGGTGCTGGTTGAAGGAAAGGGACCCCAACACAGACATTTTTTGGGTAGTGTCTTCTGGAGTAGTGAGTCCTTGATCTTGATAGGCATGGATAGAAGTCTGTGAAGGCTGTGTCTGTGAGGTACACAGTCTGTATGTAGCCACGCCTAGAGACAGTGCATGTGCAACCTCGCATACTTTACCATGAATAAGGTTGCTGCCATGTGGCCAAGCAGCTGGAGACACATCCTGGCTGATATATGGGGACAGGTTATCACTGGGGTTACTAGATAGACTATTGCTGAAAATCTGTGAGCTGGGAGGAGGACTCTGGCTTGTATGGCATCCAAGTGTGCCCCAATAAACTCCAGGTGTTGTACTGTTGACAGTGTTGATTTTTGTAGGGTTATACAAAGGCTGAGGCTTGAAAAGAGGTCCATCGTCAGCAGTACAGCATGAAGGATGTTAGGTTTGGATGGGGCCTTGAGAAGACAGTCGCCTCAGTATGGAAATAGGAGAATGCCTTGTTTGCCTAAGTAGTCGGCCACTACCTCGAGGACTATGGAGAATACTCAAGGGGCCGTAGAGTCTCCAAAGGGTAATACCCTATATTGGTAGTGATTGGTCCCCATGATGAATCTGAGGAACTGTCTGTGAGCAGGGTGTATGGTGGTGTGAAAATATGCATCTTGGAGGTTGAGGGCCAAGAACCAGTCCCTTTGTTCCAGTACTGGGATAATGGTTGATAAGGTAACCAACTTGAAGCATTGCAGTTTGATGAACAGAGAGGAAAGGGAGCAGTGCTGTGATTTTGGAGAAGAGGACAGAAGTGGAGGAAGCTTGTGTCTGAGTAGTGGTGACTCAGGCATGTCAGATATCATCAGATCCTTGGGGTATCTGAACTCCTGGGGAGAAGGGAGGAGCATCATCGGCTCTGGCAGTTGCATTGGTGACGAGGGAGAGGTGCATTCTCTGGAACAGCCAGCAGATGGAGTCGAGGGCTTACACGGTGCCGACGGTCTTGTCAGTGCCGGAGGGTATATCAGTGCCGATAGAGATGCCAATGCTGATAGAGATGCTGGTGTTAGTGGTTTCGTCAGTGCTGCGGTGCCCAAAGATGATTTGATCAAGGCTCTCAGCACCATTTTTGAAGGTCTCATGCAGGGCCGGCTCCAGCGTTTTTGCCCCCCCCCCCCCCCAGTGGCCAAAAATAAATAAATAAAGCTGCAATTGGTGGCACTTCAGCGGCAGCTCTACCACCGCCGTTTCATTCTTCGGCGGCACTTCGGCGGCAGGTCCTTCCCTCCAAGATGGAGTGAGGGACCCGCTGCCGAATTGCCGCCGAAGAGCCGGATGTACCGCCCCTTTCCGTTGGCCGCCCCAAGCACCCGCTTACTGCGCTGGTGGCTGGAGCCAGCCATGGTCTTATGCCACATTTGAGAGAGTGTGGTCACCTATAGGTTTGCCTGTTTAGGGTCTTTAGACCTCTCTTTAGCTCCGGTACTGGAGGTACTCAGTCACAGGAGCTGTGTCTCACCCATGAAGATGTTGAGGCTACTGACCTCATAGGGGATGGTGTTCTGTTGTGCGGTTCTGCAGAGAGCAATGTGGTAGCCCATTTCTTCCCATCAGCATGGGAAAGAGAGGATTTCCTCTTGGAAGGAGGCAGCAAAGGAAGGTCAGTGGGCGACCTAGCAGAGCGGGAGAGCCACACGGGGGTGGGAGGGAAGTGTCTGCACCAGGGTGAGAGGCTGGTTGCAAGGATCTCTCCATGATGAGACGTCTCAGCTGGTCCTTTCGGGCCCTGGCAGTCAGATTGTGACAATGAGTGCACTTCTGTGCAACATGTCCTTTTCCGAGGCACAATGCACATATACATTTCATATGCATTAAAGCACTTCCCTTTGAAGCCACGGATTATGTGTATAATAGAGGAGACGTGTGATTACAATGTGATTTAATGGTATTAAGATAGCCTTTTATTGAAGTGGTGGTGTTGCCCGTCCCCCTCACCCCAGTAAAACTTTCAAACCCTTGACACTGGCTGTCATCCCCCAGTCCTCAGTCAGAAACAGAGTTCATATAGGAAAAAATATCAAGCCTCACTTATGCCAGGAGTTCAGGGAAGAGCACATATTTCAAAATGAAATATTTATTGTGCATTTCCTAGATAATGTTAATCTTTTCACAGAAGCAATCTTTTGTTATAGTTTCTATGGGAGGCCTGTCTGAATTTTACTTTGGGGTGAAAGCATATTCATGTCTGTAATTGGGAGACGGAACTAGCAGAGAGATGTCCCTCATTATAGAACCTGGTCAGGAGTTTATTATTAGAAATTTTATTTGGAAAGTAACTCAGCTGTAAAACAAATAGTTTTATGAAACTTCAGAAACTTTAGGTAATTTTGAATTTGCTTTCAACCTTATTCCAATGTGCATAACTTAATGCTCTCATAGTATATAAATGAACACTTTCTCCAAAACTGTGAGCCTAAGGCAGATCCATATGGAAGAGAGACAGAAGTGGAAGGAGAAGGGTTGTTGAATGTAATGAAGAAACTACTTTTTAAGAAGCAAATGAATCGGAGCAACCTGCTACTGACATAATTGCTTTAAAGACCCCATAGCAAACATCAGCAGAATTAGTTTGTAATTTACCATGTCCTTCACTTTGAACATGCTCCCTGAAGGTTTATGTGAAAGTCATGACATTTATAAACACAATTTGTTTCAGATTGACTAGCCATGATTAATGTCTTCCTTTACTGCCTTTGACCAAAATAATTCCTCTTGCCAAGAAAGCAACAGAAGTCTTCATTTTGCTTGTGAAGTGGTGGGAACACTAGAGATTTTTTTAAATGAAATACCTTTCAGAAATGTTTAGGTAAACTGTGAAAACAGAAGGCTGATAATACAACTGAAGAATTTCAGCAGTCAGTCAATTAAGGTGTGTGGCAAAGGTGTCTAATTACTGAAGTCACAGGCTTATATCTGGAATCCCTTGCACCCAACCCTGACTAGAATATTCAATAATGATTCTTCTAACTACATATCACTCACTGTGAAAGGTTCCAACTAAATGAAATGTGCTTGATTACTTTAATACGGTTCTTAGCTGAGTAGGGTGCACATAGTACAAATGGGCTTATTGAGCATTCTTTGTTTTAAATCATGCAAGATGATGAACAAACATCTTAACCTCTTAGGGTTTGATCCTGTGAATGCTCTTAACTCCCACTGATTGCAATGGGGACAATTAAAAAAAAAGTCTTCCTCCAATGCTATAAAATCTATCAATTTTTATAAAATGTTCATTTTACTTGGTTCTTCACAAACATCCCTATTGCAAATTAAACTAGAGCAATTGTGATGTTATTTTCAAATGTATCATCAGGTAAATAGTTTGCAGCTAAAATTTTAGTTCCTGGACCTTAACATGGTAATTTGGTGGGAAATATAATAACTGATATTTAGGATCTGATGTACAAGTACACTACTCATTCTAAGACATTGTTTGAAAAGCCAGAGAGACCATATCAATGGGTGCATTGGAAACAGATACCCAAATATATCACATTTTGTTCCCTTCTGCTCCCCATGTTGCATCAGTTAAAGACATATTTTTCAAAGCTGAGTAGATTCTTGTTGACCTAATTGATAATGTTGGATTACAAGACATTAAAATAAATAGAATCAATTGGCTTGTACTGCACTAAAGAGAGAGAATGAGGGGAAAAAAAGAGAAAAACATCTATATCTGCAAGGTAAACAAATACACACTTGTTCAGGGAAAATAAATTTGATATTCAAAATTTTAAGGATATAAACGGAGATTTTTTTAGGTTGACATTTGTCAGCACTTATCATGCAGAGAGACCACAGTACACTGTCTCCATTAGAGGATTTGCTGCATTCCTATTAAGTAAATGACCTCACTACACCTTAGGTGTGTGTGTGGGGGAGGAGGGGATGTTCTATGGCTGGCCCAGGGAAAGGGAACAGTGCTGTATGGGTTGGATGGGGAGAGAGGTCAGATGATTCTGCAAAGGGGGGCTGGGGAATGGGTCAGCATGGTAGCACTGACTCATCCCACTGACTCAACCCAAGAGCACAAATAATCCAAGCATACAGAGGTGATGAGAGATTATGATGTGTGGACAGTGCCCACCTAGCCCAAAAGCTCCACCCTGAAGTGTTGCTCTACCATCTAGTATGTAGTTGTCTTCATTTTATTATTCATTTTTTAAATTCTCTTTTTGTTTTCCTTCCTGTATTACATACATTATTCATTAATAAAAACTTTGAGTAATTTTGAGGGTCTTTTTTAGTTATAGAATGGTAAGAACCTTATATGACTAAAATAGCAAGGGGTGTCTCGTCTCATTCCTGAATTAGTAGTAAGAGAAACAATTGTTTCTCTACACTATATTTTTAGTAATTTTGGAAATAAAATTACTCAGTGCTCAACACATTTACTCATGTGTAAAATAACCCTCTCTCACCCACAAAGAGTTAAAACATTCAAACACTCTTTGAAAAAAAATCTCATTTTAAGAATAAATTTCCTCTAACCTGGGCCAAGAAACAGTGAAATGCAAAACGCATCTCAGTCATAACTATAGAGTCGTCACCAAGGCCTACAATACAAATATATCTAGGGCTAGGAAGTAATACTATATGCATATTTTTAAAGTTCCAAATACTTTATGCCTTTATTTCCCCAGAGACTGAAATGTACCTTTTGGATTTCCATAGCTGGGGAGGAATTTTGTACAACACACCCTATTAGTGGGCTTATTTTGAAAAAGCAGCAGTTGGTCCCTAAAACATTTCACAAATACTGGAAACTATCTAATCTTCCTCCCCCCCCCATGTATATTAACTTTGTCCATGAATGATTATAGCCTTACACATTATCTCATTAACACTTATTGAATACAGAAAAAATAATATAAATAAGTAGTACAATAATAAACAACGATTTGCATTCATATAATACCTTACACCCAAGAATTTCAAAGTGCTTTACAAACATTAATTAAGTCTCCGCAACATTCAGAAACATTAGTTCTAATTTATTCAGATTAATTAGACAACTGCTCCTCTCACTGTTCTCTTTTTCTCAGCTCAGATTTCTAGAACAAATTCCTTCCTGTTCTTTCATTGTTATCACCTTTCATTCAGACCTAACCAGAAGATTGCAAAAACAAAAAGTTTATTTTCTCTACCTAGTTTCCATTAAGCAAAACTCCATTAATTTTCTTCCCTGGCATATTTCCTACTGACATTATTTTCTCTGTATTTTTTGATATAGAACCTACTGTTCTCACTATTTTATATAAACTACAGAATTTCTAAGACTACAAAAGTGCTTTTATCTTTATAAAAATGTTTTATGGAGGCTTGTCATTTCATTTATTACACTGCCTCTTCCAGTAAAACTGTCCTTTTTATATCCAAATAAACTGACTGAGAGTCTGAAAATCTATCCTTAAATTCTCTGAAGCTTTAACAGTAACATCTTTAGAAATGTAAGAATTATTGTGAGGAAAGGAAGCAGAGTACTCACTAGAATTTACTGTCAGGCTGTCATAGATTACCAACCACAGGTCTTGTCCCTGTTTGGCTAAACTGAAGTGAAAATCTATACTATTATGCTGGGAACAGACAATAGCAAAAGATCCAAAGATTTTTAAAAAATAATGTTTTAACTACAGTTCACAAGCTGTGTTTAGATAGCTGTTTGCCAGCTTAAAAACCAAACATCTCTGGTGACCTCCGCCTGTGCACACTTGGTGACATGCATTTAGCATCATATAACAGTACCTTTAAAAATAAGTGCATACAGTAGCTGCTTCTGACATAGCTTTTTGCTTTAGCGAGAATGGGCAAGAGTTTTCAGAAGGGATGCAGATTAAGAAAGTGATACAAAGCTTGTGAGGGCTCCAGACAGTTCTCAAAACAAAAAATATGCTATTAGCATGTTATATAATTAGCTTTTTTTTTTATTACCATAATTATGTTAAGGGGAACAAGTAGATTTTGTGGTTTCTGTGGTCAATTTTCATGACCATTTTCTAACAGTGATTTGTCAGTTTTTGTCTGCCCAAGTGGAAACAAAAACAAGTAATTACTCACTCATCAACAAAGCTACTTATCCCAGAATTTGAAAGGCTGACCTATGCAGGAATTAAGTGTCTGAATACAACTAGAAGGCATGATTAGGTCCTCACAAACATTAGGGCTTTTACTAAGAAAAGGTTGACAAACGGATTATTAAATACTCCACTACCTGAAGCTTTACATTAAGAACTTCAGCTAAAGTTGCAATGTCACAGCACAGCAGGTGAAAATACATTTCTGGAACAAATGTCAGCATGGAATAATTTTGAAGCAACCTTTTGATCTACCACACCTCAAGCCAGGAGAGAACACCAATATAGATTATATTGTTGGTAACACATGGTGCTGTTTGCTGTCATAGTAGGCATTTCTATAGGCTCCAGTATAGAGAGAAAATACAATTAGAAATAAAAGATACAGGAATTCTTCCAGTTTATCATGTTTCCCATAAAAATCCATCCACAACAGAAATTTAGCTACCAAAACAGAACCCACATCCAAAACAACAAAATCCCCAAAGCCAACAGTTTAAAGCTCTCTCTCGCTCTCTTTCACACACATGCATAGTAAGATGTCTCACGTAATGAGAGAGGGTGGCTGAAAAGGCTATGTAGAAATCTTCTAAACTATAGCATACTGAATCAAGTATTGGGAAACTTGGCCAAATCATTAAAGTAAATTTCACCCTTCTGAAAGGTGAAATACATGAAACCAGTGTATAAGTAGTGTTAAGTTCTAATATTTTAAAATGCATATTTCATTTGACTATATCCATACCCCTGGGACTACAGCATGCCAATAAAATAACTGATTAATCTGTATACTTCAATAGTTTAAAGACTCCGACAATCCCTATTCCTAGGCTCTCCATAAAATGGATTCATATAGGTTTTCCACATCCTCCTGCTACTTCTGGTAATCAAAGAAATGTTAGCCTTTCAACATAATTCTTTATCCCTTTTCCTAAATAAAGCCATTTCTCCGTTAGCCAATCCCACTGTTTTCAAATATACTTAATTTTAAGCATATACTTAAATTCACAGCACTGAAGCATGTGCTTATGTGCTTTTATATATTGGTGCCATAAGAACTAGTCATGAGAGATGCTGAGTGCTATCAATGAATGGGAACTGTGAGTGCTCAAAACCCCCACAAAAGTAGGGTTACCATATTTCAACAATCAAAAAAGAGGACACAGGGTGCCGCCCTAGTCCCGCCCCAGCCCTGCCCCCTCCCACTTCCCGTCCCCCTCAGAATCCCCCTATCTCCTACCTGTCCCCTGACTGCCCCCAGGACCCCACCCCCTATCTAAGTCTCCCTGCTCCCTGTCCCCTGACTGCCCCACCCGCTCTCTACACCCCCTTCTCCCGACAGCCCCCCCCAGAACCCCCGACCAATCTAACCCCCTGTTCCCTGTCCCTTGCCTGCCCCCCCTACCAGGCCGAGGGAGAGCTGCAAGTTCCACGTGCAACTAAACACTGCCGCGCTGCTCTGCGGGGGAGGAGGGAGGAGAGGGAGGGACTCTGGCTGCTAGAGGCCCCAGTGGCTGCGAGCGGCTTTCAATCAGGCCCAGCTGTCCAATCAGCCGCACCGCACTCTGCATGAAGGGAAGGGGGAAATCCCAGACATTTCTACTTTATTAGAAATCCCCCCCCGACGACCATTTAAAGCTGAAAAAGCCGGACATATCCGGGGAAACCCGGACAGATGGTAACCCTACGCAGAAGGCACTTAGCAACTTCTAATAATTTGCAAAACTTACTCCTCATCTAATTGGATATCATTAAAACAGGTGCTACAACTAATATACACAAACTGTACAGGCAGTAATTGATGCATAACAACAAAACTTACCATCTTGATCTGTGGTAACTGTGATAGCTGTGAATGGCTTGGGGGAGAAACTCAGCTCAGAGACTCCATTCATGGCTTCTATTTCAAACGTGTAGTTCACATGAGACACAAAATCAAGCACAGTCACAGATGAGTTAATCAGGCCTGTATGTCTTGGGATGAAACGGATACCTCCACCGCATATCTCACATTGGCTGGTGTCTGATCCACATTTCTTACAGATGACACTGTAGGTGAGATCTTTTCTCCCCCCCCGTGTCACTAGGTGGGCTCCATTCCAACATAAGAGCTGTTTCATTAATATTAAAAATCACATTCCGTGGAGCAGAAGGTGGCCCTAGAGAAAAAGAAAACAGTTAAACTATCCTTACTGTGTAGTTTGGGAAAACAGAGAACTTGAGCTACTGATTTATAATGACAAACTAAAAGCGTTAAATATGTATAATTCGGGTGAGTGACAAGTAGAAGGGAGCAGTCTAAAATATCTAATCATTTAAAATATTTGAAAGTTAAATAGTAAGGAGGGAAAATAATTATCTGAGATCATATAAATGATATAAAAATGTATGGGGTGAAATTAAGAGATAATTTAAGATAAACATTAAAAATATCCCACTATTTGGAACATTCAAAAACTAGGCCTGACAAAACAAAATACAGCTAAATACCCACTGGGTGAGTGAGAAGTAGGCATAGATTTTTTGCCCCCAAAATATATTTTGTTTATTTTATTTCTATTATGGTAGGCTTTTTAGGATGTCTTTTTAATCTGTTTTGCTATTCTAGAAGATTTTAAATCAATACGTTTTAAAAATAGTAAATGTACAACAGGGAATCATTCTGCTCGGCCAGAGAAGAGAGAGAGAGAGAGAGAGAGAGAGAGAGAGAAACTAAACGAAGTTTTTTCCAATCTCTGAACTGCTGTCATTCTACAACTCATCCAAAAGATGGCAGTTCCATTGAGGCTCAAAGGGCTCACTAGTATCACTCTGGGATACTATTCAGTAATGATTCAGAAGAAATTATGTCATCTGCTGACCCATCAACAACACTATTATGATGATGATGATGATGATCTTCCATCCAAATTATAAACCTGTCCAGAACCCATTTAATTTGTGAGGCCTGACAGGATTCTGTTATAAATTGGTGTTACTGAAAGTGAAGGTCCATTATTATTGTTATGAAAGTTCATTATTATTCAGTTTCCTGATCACCATTCTGCTGTCCAACAGACATAGAGCAACCGTCAGAGCTGTCTAGTGATTAATATAGAAATGGAAGCCAAGAGAATCTTGGACTGTAATTTTAAAGGTAGATCAACATTTGCAAATGAGGGCATCTAAAGTTAGGTGCCTAACATCATAAAAGGCACATAAATAAAAACGGTCTGATTTTCAGAGGTGCTGAGCACTTGGCTCCCTTTCACCTTAGTGGGAGTTCCAGGTGTTCATGTGGCCCTCATGGTCATTTGAGTTTGAGACCCCTGCTCTAGGGCATGGTTGCTCGGAAACCCCAAGGGGGGTTTTTAACTACCCTGCTAAATATTACAGGATTTCTCTGCAGCTGATTCAGTAATAGAGTTAGTTGGGAATGGGAGTGTTAGTGGTAGGGGACTGTGATGGGGTACACGTGCCCCGCACTGGTACTGTGGGGGTTAACTCTACTCTCTGGGACGAGGAGGCCATGCCCCCGCAGCCTTGGTGGGGCATGCTCCGGCTGGAGACTAGATATAAAAGGGAGCAGCTCGGCTCATTCAGGACTGACCAAGAAGGAGGGAGGACACATGATGCAAGCTCCAGCCTGGGAACTGTGAAAGCCCCAGATGGCAGAAGCCAGGGACACTGAGACTCTGGAGGACGCCCAAGGAGAGGAGCCCAGAGATCTTGGAGCCATTGCATCAGGAACAGGGTAGAAAGTAGCTCAGGGGGACTAGTTATTGTGCCACATGGGGTGAGTGTGTTTCAGGCGGATTCCCTGCTGACTCAGCGGCAGGCATACTTGCCAATGACAGGGCCCTGAGCTGGGACCCTGTGAAGCAGTGAGGGCCCAGGTCCCCTTACCCAGCCACCCCCCCTCCCTCAGGTGGTGGCCCACTCCCCTGACCTATCTCCAGGCCAAACAGCCCTACTGAAGAGGGCTATTATACTGAATCTGGTCATTGGGCCACGCAGCCCTGCTGAACAGGGCAGTCCTACTGACCCTGGCCACTAGGCTGTAAAGCCCTTCTTATTGGCTCTGGTCACTAGGACACACAGCCCTGCCAAACAGAGTAGCCCTATTAACTCTGACCACTAGGCCACACATCCCTGAGAGAGGCCCACCATATTGACTTTTACCCTAGGCCAAGCTATCCCAAGACAAGTTATGGTTGTGTAGACTCAGCCGCGTCATTACCCCGACCCCATCCCAAGAAGGGACGGGGTGCACTTGCCTCGCGACAGGGACACAATTTTTTTTCTTCCCACTTAACACCTCATAAGACCTTGAATTGAATGGGGAAGAACAAAAAGATGGAGGTACAGAAGCAGAAAAAATGCTTCTTAACCACTTTGGGGAAGACCATAGAGCAAGTGGCACAAGATAGACCAGGAGTCACGTCATCAGCACCTACTTCCCCATGATGACAAACAAGATAAGATTTGGTGGACAAATGGAGAAGGAAGAAAAGATGCATCCTACTTGGAGAAAAGGTGAACGTTATTTTAATGGAGATTCTGAGTTGTGTAGAACCCAAAACCCCATGTGAGCTTGTAGGTGAACTTGCAAAATGATCCACTGCCAATGAACCATGAATTTTTCTCCACATGACCAACATGAACTGAACCCTGCTACTGTGATCTTAGGCAAATAACTCAAACTCCTTAGGTACCAACCTTGAGGCAATGTCTACACTAGCAGTTCTCAAACTGTGGGTCGGGACCCCAAAGTGGGTCACAACCCCCTTTGAATGGGGTTGCCAGTGCTGGCTTAGACTTGCTGGGGCCTGGTGCTGAAGCCTGAGCCCCACTGCCCAGGGTCGAAGCCAAAGCCCAAGGGCTTCATCCCTGGATGGCAGAACTCAGGTTGCCGCCCCCCTGCCTGGGGCTGAAGCACTTGAGCTTCAGCTTTGGACTACCCTGCCCTGAGCTGTGGGGCTCGGGCTTGGGCTTTGGCCCCCCGACCTGGGGCAGTGGGCCTCAGGAGGGCTCAGGCTTCGGTCCCCCCTCCTGGGGTTGTGAAGTAATTTTTGTTGTCAGAAGAGGGTCGTGGTGCAATGAAGTTTGAGAACCCCTGGTCTACACTATGAAGTGGGGTTGTGATTTCCCTGATTGTGTGCATATACTCGCGCTAACTGTCATTGAGCTAGCACGAGTATAAATAGCAATACAGCCACAGTAGCACGGGTAGTGGCAACAGAGGCACAGTAGAGCAGCACTGGCAGGTATGTCCTTGGCATGACTCAGCCGTGCCTCTGCTGCCACTACCCATGCGACCATGGCTACACTGCTATTTATACTCACACTAGCTTGATGAGAACTAGTGTGAATATGTGTACACAAACGGGGGACTGACACCCCTAGCTCATAGTGTGGACAGACCCTTAGAGACAGATATAAAATCATGACAGAAGCTCATTGCCTAAATATTTAGAGCCAAGGACAGCATAGGGGATGGAAGAAAGGCAGAAATTATACCCCGTTGCAAGAATCTTAATAATTAATAATTAAACTCCCTATCTCTTTAATCTGATTGTATTTCAGTGAATCACTTAGCGGCATGCGCTTTCCAAAGCTAATTTTTCATACAACACAAAATATGCTCACAAAAGTATTCAGAATAAGAAATGGAGACCTGTCAAAATGCAAAGCCTCAAGGCCTAGCTCCTAAAATAAGTCAGAGGTGTGTATAACTCCTCCCGACAATCTCGCCCCTCCCTCACCCCGGAGTTGACTAAGCATTGTATTCACAGTTCTCAAAATAAAATCAGTGTGCACTTGGTTAAATAGTGAATGGTTGGCAAGGCTTTGAGAAGTTTACAGATACTTATGATTTATCATTCCACATTCCCCAAAGTTACACTTCTATAGCTTTTCATGATTTATACAACCTGCCAGTGAATCTTGACTACAAAGTTTTGATGAGATATCGTTTAAACTTTGAGTAGAGACAAAGCATTTTATTGCTTTAGAAATCATGAAGCAGATGTAAAGTTCCTACTGTACATTTACAAACCATTCTGTATAAATCTAAAATAAAATATATTGCATGCAACACGTTGAATGGCACAGAGTCCATGGCAAGAGACCCAAGAATTAAAATATTATATTCTCCTTTAGAACAATTTTTAGTCCATTAAAAAAAATCAAAGAACCAGGCATTTAAAAAAAAACTCAAGATTTTTTTTTAAAGCCTTGACTCCTGCAATTTACAACATGGGGGCAGGCTCCTGTGCCCAAGGCAGGGCCGGCTTTAGGAACTGCGGGGCCTGATTCGAATACCTGGCAGCGGTCCAGGTCTTCGGTGGCACTTCGGCGGCGGGGGGGTCCTTCACTCGCTCTGGGTCTTCCGCAGCACTGAAGGACCACCCGCCACCGAAGTGCCGCCTAAGATCCGGACCGCTGCCGGGTGAGTAAAAAAAATTAAAAAGGCGCCTAAGGCGCGGGGCCCTCTTAGGCGCGGGGCCCAATTCTGGGTAATTGGGGGAATCGACCTAAAGCCGGCCCTGCCCAAGGAAAGCACATAAATGGGATTTTTGACCTTAGAAACAAGAATATGCTATATAAGACGGTATTATTTCAGAGCTTCAAACCTTCATTTATAAATCAGGCTCCTATACCTTACAGATGAAATAAAATGTTGTAAATAAATACTATTTACTGATGATTCAACACCATAGATGTAAATGTTTTTGTAAGATATGTACATCTGTTGTAGGCCTGATGCTCCAATTTAATTTTCAGAACTGAAACTGTTTGACAGAATGCAAAAGTAATGGTTTATAAAATCAACTCCTCCAGCATTTCTGATAAGATGTTCATCTGAAGACTGAGATAAATCTGGTTTATTAAAATTCTGCTGTTTTTTAAAGATGCCTCTGAATATTTACATAAAACACACCATCAGAAAACAATCTGATATTTTACTTATAAAAATGCACAAAATGATATATGAACCCACATATACAGACTCAGACAGAGCAATGATAATTAATGTTCATTTTAATAGAGAAACATGACTACAGTGTCACAGCTAAAAAAAAATCAGAATTTATCAACAGCTACCACAATACTGAATGTGAGATAAAGCAGTATTGCTCTATATTATCAGTGGGAAATAATCACAGTATCTCTCGGATATTGAGAGGTATGGTAACTTTTTGGAGATGTTCACTTTCTCATGGAGACTGCTATACCTTATATTTTATGGAACAGCTGATGTTATTAGATAGTGTTTTAAAGGATAAAAGCTCACCTTGCTAGCTGTGGTGTGTCTTCTGCCTTCTCTTTGGCTGTAGAGGGGGAGATCCCAAGTGGGGGCAGCTGGGAGATTGCTAAAACACACTTCCTCTGGTTTTCCCTCCCTCTCCCTGCAGCTTGTACATATGAGGAAGAGAAGGATGCTGCTACTTTTTCACTCCCTCTGCCCCTTCTCTCCCTCCTGTCCCACTCCTGCACGTGACGGGAAAGACTATCTCACATGGCGTCCAGGTAATGATGACTGTTTGCTAACTTCTGCTGCCATCGGACAATGGACCCATGAGTGGCCAGGTGATTGGCCCTCATCTGGCAGGGTCGGGGGATGGAAGTGGCTACTGCTTGATCTTGCTACTGGCGAGCAGCCATTTTGGACTCTGTTGCAGCCCAACCCTAACCAAACCTTATCTACTGAGCTGGATCTCTTATGATGACAGGGGTTAGGCTGATTGCCAAACTTTGGGATCTGGAAGGGATTTTTCCTGCATGGCAATATTGTCAAGCTGCCATGTGGATTTTTTACCTTCCATCCATCATCTTGGAGGTCCAGTTTTGGGAGTTTAAAAGAGTCCAATGTGAAAGTCTCTGTTACCCAATGGACTGCTTGGCATAGGTCCAGAGACCTGAACTGAACAGGAATGGGGTATGTCATTCTTGTATGCAGTTTTGGGCTCCCTTCCTCTCATTTCTCCAATATCCTGTGTGGAAGACAAGAATGATTTCAGCTTCGGCTTCTAGCCAGGGATCTTGGGCAGGCCTGAGGATGTAGAGAGGGCATTGCCCTCATACCCACCCTCACGTTTATAGAACCTGGGGCCCTCAGTTCCCACTTGAAATCTGCATTGGAACAGTCTTGCTGGTTAGTGGTTTCCCATTTATTAATTTTTTTTTAAAGTTGTGGCCTCTGCATTTACCCATACTATGGCATACATGTCTCACTGTCTTCACATTCACATCAATACGTTATCTCACACATTATAGTTGTTTTCTTCCCACTAGGTCGAAACACACAAATCTGTTTTCCTCTAACTTTAAGTCCTTTATTTGAGTATACCTAGTAGAATAAAGAGATTACCCACACTGCCTGAACAACATAACAATGACTGCTATTCCACTCCAAAGCCAAAAAGTGCACAAAATGATTATATATCAAGTACTAAAGCATGTACACTGTAGCAAGCAGTAACGTCACAGATATGGTACTTATCAACATTATAATACTGTTATAGGCTGGTTTGTCAAAATGATAGGAATTTAGTTTGCTAGTAATAAAACAGTTTTCCATTGATTCAAACTGAAGTATGGCACTATTTCAGTATATCAAAGCAACTAGCTACACATACACAAAATAACAGCAAATAACGTCCTTAACATGCATATACACATATATACACATATACATACATACATACAGATACATAAAATTAAGAAAACAGGAGAAAAGATTAATAGTTTGATTTTAAAAGGTCACATACTAACTAAGGTACTTTTCTTACCTTCAACTCCCCATAACCTCATACTTCATGCTTTTATTTTTTTCAGGCATTACAATACTAATCTTAGCGTTAACAATGTTATTTGTAACCAATGTTCTACCAATAATTAATCTCTTTCTACTTTTCTTTTGATAACCAGAGTCCCAAAACAGTCGGAATTACACTGTATATGGGACCAACGTTTCCTTTTCTCATTCCTCCTCCCCAGACCCACTTTACCCTGTCTGCTTTTCTTATGTTATCCTTCTAATTCTGATTCTGCAAACTTCTGTTCAAAAATTACTTTATGTATGCAAAGAGTTCCACTGATTCCAATGATATTCACATGTGTAATTGTTTGCAGGATAAGGGGCTTTATGCTCTGATCCTGCAATGACCTCTGAGTAGTTGGGCCCCACATCCACACAGGACCCAAATAACTCCAATAGGGATACACGCTTTGTGTGGGGCCCACCCACACAAAGCTCATTGCTCTCTTGTGGCCATAGACTGAAAGTGCTTTGAAACAGATTCTGTGTCTTCTTAACTTGTCTGTAAGGTACTAAATTATGCACCCCAGTAGTACCGTATTAATAAATTCAATTCCAACAACGATTTGTTTGTGATCTAAATGTTTGCTTTAAATATGGTATCTAGTGTGCATAATGACTGCTTGGATTGGGGATATGGTGGGTATGCCTATCACTGACAGCATGTTATAGGGTATATTTAGTTAATGTTTTGTTCCCCTGACCATTATTTTTTCTTCTGTTTTTTGGCACGTCAAGGAGTAATCTTGAAGTGTACATGTCTCAATCTGAGGTTAAAGGACTATTTAAAAGATCCTGACCTGAATATTAAGAGAACATTTGTGTTCAGCAGGGATTGCTGGTTTCTCTAGGGAAGAATAAATAAAAGAGGCTGATTATATAGTTACTGGAATAATATTTAATCAGAGAGGGTTGATATACAATGCATTGATTTATGCATTCTTTACAAGTATTTTATCTTGTTGTGGGATAGTTTGTAAGTCGCCTTATGTGTTTGTCAACAACCTGGACAGTAAAAGTTGGAAAAAATATAGCTTTTCCTGCATGTACTTGCAATTTGGAGCTCTTTCTAAGAGAGGCACAGCTAAAAATGTTTTTATACTTGATGTGGGAGATTATGTGAATTCTGACCATAAATCTTGTGGCTTTCTCGGAAATGCAGTTAAGTAACTGAGTGGCTATTTTATTACAGGTATTTATTTGTAACTGGTTAAAAGTAAAAAATGTGGTTTTACTAAGATGAGTTTTGTATTCATGGTGGTGATAAATTGGTTGCTAAATTCAGAACACAGGCAAATTAAATAGGGTTGTTTTTTAGTGGACAAGAATATTTTTGAATGGGTGATCGTGGGTACTCTCTGCCTATATAGAATGTTGAGTTCAGCAGCCAGACACCTTTTATCAGCAGGAATCAGTTACTATTATAGGTACCAGGGGACAATTTAGAAGCCTGGTTCTACCATTAAGCTAAGGTCAGAAATATTATGGTTCATTCATGGTGAAAATGAACAGATAAAATACTTCTGCTCAGTTTCAGCAGTTATTTTTGTATTTTGCCTTCTTTATTCTTTTTAACTTAACTTTAAATAATTGTTTCCTGGTTCATAAATATGACACTGAAATATCTCTTATACTGCAAAACTGAAATTATTTAATTAAAAATATTTATAAATACAATTTACCACCACATGAAATCATATTAAATAACAGTTTGCCAGTGTTTTCATCCTTCAGACTACTTAGTGATAGACTGACTCCATCTGTAACCTTGGGAATGTTAACTTCACCCCAATTTTCTAAAAGTGGCCACTAATTTTGTGTGCCTCAATTTTAGGATCCTCGGCTTGAGACAGATGTGCTGACCGCACAATTTCAAATGCAGTAACTGGGGACCTGTGTGTGTTCAAGAATCTTTCAAAATCAGGGTACAGGTGTCTAAATTTGGGGCACTCAAAATTAACAAACACTTTTAAAGATTTTTGAAGTCCTTAAATTCGCTGTATGTATTTGGCCATCTGAAAAATTGGAATAATTTATGCCTATTTATCCAGGAGACATGTTGTGAGGATTAAATAATTAATGGACCTAATAAAGTCCCATTGTTTAGGTCAATGGAGAGTTTTAGGTGTGCAAGGAACACAGGATCAGTCTTAGTAGCCCTGATCATGGTTACACATATGTTTAACTTTACACCCATTAAAATCAATAGGAATACTCATGCGTTTATAGCTAAGCATGTGTGTAATTGTTTGAAGGACTGGAGCCAAAGTTTGTAAAGTGGGTTGAATTTAGCGCTATGTAAGAGATAAATATTATGATGATTATCATCATAGTTCAGTTCCAATGCAATACTTGACTGGATTTGGCAGGTCAAGACAAAATAATTAAAGTAGATCCAAGTATCAAGAGCACGGCTCTCATATTTCTTTGGCTTCATCTCTGTTAAATTTCTGCCAGATTTCTGTCATTCTCTATAGATGATATCAGTACAGGAATGAATATTGTAGATAAAACTATTTGACATTTATTGTTGTTTTGTTGTAATTTTGTACTAGGAAGTGATATATTCAGGGTTTGGGGTTTTTCCTTAGTTATAATAGAAAACTTGAATTATTGAGTATTCATATTTCCATGAATAGGAAGAATGTTATCATTTATGTAGGGGGTGTCTGAAAGTATATAACTGTCCGCCTGCAGATATTGAACAAAAAACAGACACCCTTCATACTCAAGGGCCCTCATGCCAATTTGTATGACGATTAAATAGCTTTTTAATTGCCGTTAAATTATGCCAGCTAAACTGTGATTTCATGCAAATATTAAGCTGTAATGACATGCAGTGAATCATTTACTAAGATTTAGAAATTGGAACAAAAAGAGACAATTAATTCTAATCCTCAGATTCAGCTAAATTATGTGTCACTGGGCTTTTATGAATGTGGTCTGATTGCTTTGTTATCATTTATAAATTATACAAAGATTATTTGACACCTTGAAAAAACTTGGCAGCAATAACCCTTATTCAGACATCTGTGTGCAGAGCTTTTAGGGATTTCCTTATGCTGTGTGGGGTTTTTTATGGGAAACAAATGAATTGGTGAAAATGAAGGATTTATTTCACCCTCTCCTTTCAGCAAACATCATGACTGTTCTGATCATGTACAATAAAGTTAATTATTGTTAATACTAAATATCAGATTTTCTATATAAGAAAATACTATCCTATTTCTGTTTGGGTGAAACACATCACAAAAGTGAACAAAGCCTGCTGAATCATTTAAACATCACAAAGGGCAGCATGGGTCTCTGCACTAGCCACGCATAGACTGGCACAGAAAGCTATAGGTGGGAGCCATAGATCTGAATTTACAATGATTGATTGTGGTCACAGTACCCTGTGCTACTCATGTGGAGGGTTGCTTGCAGAAGCTATTCCAATATGCAGTCTGGATCCTCAACCATATGAGGGATGCAGTGGGCCTGGATAATACCCCACATCATGATCCTGGGTTGTAAAGTGGAGTGGATTTCAACTCATAATAGCTCTGCGGAGATCTCTAATACTCAGGCTCTAAGAGGATGAAATGAATTGCACGCCTTTTTGCATAGGGAGGAGCAAATCAAATACAGCAGAAATCTAAGGAGGAAAATATGGTATCTCAAGTACCACTGATAACTGGCTGGAAAATAGAATTTTTAACAGTAAGCACCAATTATAAATAGTCAGACAGCATGAATGTGTGCAATATTTGGCCATTCAAGTTCAGCTGCAGAATTAATAGCAATGGAATACTCCATTTACAACCATGGGCATCTTTTGGCATTTCTGTCCCCGGGAAGCAGTAGCAGTGGGCATAAGGAGAGTTTTCCTGACCTGATGCTGCAGTACTGGGGCAGAGGGAGGAGAGAGTGGCCGAGGTACTCACCTCCCCAGAAGATTCTGACTTGGGCCCTGATCACATTACAATTTCTTGGGGGAAATGCAAGGTCTACTAGGAAGCAATGTTCCCTCTAATTTTTTCCATCCATGTGCGGAATGAATTTTGTTATGTGCACCAATATCGAGGTAATGTGCAGATGTGCGGCACCAGTAGAAACAAAAAAACTAGT